>NC_084626.1:44653613-44718613 GCF_033978795.1 Nerophis ophidion
AAAAGGTAAATCGTCACAAACACAAACTTATTACGATGTTCTTTTTACCCAGGAGGGCGTGATTCAAGTATTTGCACTTTTCCCTGTCAGACTTGCCAGAGTCCCAGCAGTCTTCAACAGAGACAAGTCCTGGGCTGGATTTATTGCAGCAATCACGCTAATGGCAGTAAATCCAAAGTAATTGACGTGTCAAAATGACTCTGGGATAAAACAGGAGACTCCGGTCTTTGACAGAAACCTTTAAAGACGGAGAGATGATCCGCCAGCTTGAAAAGGAGAAGCAGAGCGCTTGTCGCTGCAGGCTCCGACCTCAACATCCACTGGGCTCGGGTCTCCTGCTCAAACTGTGGACAAGGTCAGCTGTACCTGGACCAGGTCTTGTCAGGACTGACATTCACATTCATCCTCATTGAACCATGGAGCTCTTGAGCACAGACCTCAGTGAGGAGAAATGTATTCAAATGGAAATCGGACTCCATTCTTAGTAAAGAAGTATCTTAGAATTAGAGACTGGCTCGTTGTTATATTCGTTTTATTCAACTGTTCTCTTTTATCAAGGAAACAAACACTGCTATCACTCATACAATAAGATGTCAATCAGAAGAAATTAATGTAAACAAATTATTCTATTGGAGGGAATTATTTTTGAAACATTGACTATAATTGTATTTGTTTTGTAATAGTTTTCATTTCATTTAATTCCATATTTCCATGCTTTGGCAATGACATCACTAGTTGGAAATGTCCCTCATCAAAAAAAAAAAAAAAAGGGTAGCATTTAAAGCAGGGGTCAGCAACCTTTTTGAAACCAAGAGCTACTTCTTGGGTACTGATTAATGCGAAGGGCTACCAGTTTGATACACACTTAAATAAATTGCCAGAAATAGCCAATTTGCTCAATTTACCTTTAACAAATAAATATATATATATATATATATATATATATATATATATATAAAATGGGTATTTCTGTCTGTCATTCCGTCGTACATTTTTTTTCCTTTTACGGAAGGTTTTTTTGTAGAGAATAAATGACGAAAAAAACACTTAATTGAACGCTTTAAAAGAGGAGAAAACACGAAAAAAATGAAAATTACATTTTAAAACATAGTTGATCTTCAATTTCGACTCTTTAAAATTCAAAATTCAACCGAAACAAATGAAGGGGGAAAACTAGCGAATTCAAATATTTTTGAAAAAATTAAAAAAAAAAATTTATGGAACATTATTAGTAATTTTTCCTGATTAAAATAAATTGTATGATTTTAGATGACATGTTTTAAATAGGTTAAAATCCAATCTGCACTTTGTTAGAATATATAACAAATTGGACCAAGCTAACAAAGACAAATCATTATTTCTTCTAGATTTTCCAGAACAAAAATTTTAAAAGAAATTCAAAAGACTTTGAAATAAGATTTAATTTTGATTTGACAGATTTTCTAGATTTGCCTGAATAATTTTTTGGAATTTTAATCATAAGTTTGAAGAAATATTTCACAAATATTCTTCGTCGAAAAAACAGAAGCTAAAATGAAGAATTAAATTAAAATGTATTTATTATTCTTTACAATAATAAAACTACATTTACTTGAACATTGATTTAAATTGTCAGGAAAGAAGAGGAAGGAATTTAAAAGGTAAAAAGGTATATGTGTTTAAAAATCCTAAAATCATTTTTAAGGTTGTATTTTTTTCTCTAAAATTGTCTTTCTGAAAGTTATAAGAAGCAAAGTAAAACAATAAATGAATTTATTTAAACAAGTGAAGACCAAGTCTTTAAAATATTTTCTTGGATTTTGGAATTCTATTTGAGTTTTGTCTCTCTTAGAAATAAAAATGTCCAGCAAAGCGAGACCAGCTTGCTAGTAAATAAATACAATTTAAAAAATAGAGGCAGCTCACTGGTAAGTGCTGCTATTTGAGTTATTTTTATAACAGGCCAGCGGGCGACTCATCTGGTCCTTACGGGCGACCTGGTGCCCACGTTGGTGACCCCAGATTTAAACAATATTAAAACCAAAAAAAAAAAAGGAGCATTAATGGATATAAAAAAAAATATCAATAAAAAAAATCCATAAAAATGAGGACATAATAAAAAAGTGAGTACTATACCTGACATGTGTACGCTTGAACTAAAATAAATAAATAAATACAATGAAAAAATAGTTTTAAGAATTTATATGGTTTCTGTGGTTTCTCCATTATACATTATCATTTTGATTTATATTTATTGTTTTAATTAGTTTTACCCTTTAAATCATTTTTAATCAGATTTTATTTTTTTATTTTTTAATTAGTTTTATGTTTTGGAGCCAAGGATATTTGAATATTGTTTTTAATATTATTGTGCAGCACTTTGGAAACATTTATGTTGTTTAAATATGCTATATAAATAAAGTGGATTGCATTGGATATTGTGCTTAATACCGGAATATACGTTAGGTCAGGAAAAAACACCGGGGCTATACCATCCCTACAAGCCTGTTTCGCAGGTTTCCCTACTCGTCAGGGGATTTTATTGAATAATATTCAATAAAATAAAATAAAATATTCAATAAATCCCCTGACGAGTAGGGAAACTGGCGAAAGCGGCTTGTAGGGATGGTATAGCCTCTGTGTTTTTTCCTGACCTAACGTGTGTGTGTATATATATATAATATATATGAAAAAATAAACAAGAGCCAAACCTGATTGAGAATGTCCTTCCTGGGTGATCCATGGAACCCGCACGACAGTGAAAGTCTGTCACAGTCAACTTATTTAATTCAACCCTTTTAAAAATCAGTAGGCAAAACATTTTATTTTCTTATTCTCAACAAATACATTTGATTTGTTAACCAGGATTGGGATTTGTTTGCAAAAATAACTGACCATGCATGCTATTTAACCACCATGGACGCAGAAAAGACAAGTTTTTTTTTTTACCTCAAAATGAGATCAAATGACATTTCATTGCTAATGTGTTCAGTCCAGAAAGTGTTAAAGTACGCCTTGCATTCATGGCCAGGATTTTATTGGCAAACACTTTCCAGACAAACCCATAAATTCCTGCTTTGTGTCCAAATTGGTGAGCGGACGACCACAGGAAAGTCAACGTGTGCTCCGGCCTCGTAAGTGGCCGCTAATTTACCATTGGTGTGTGTGTGTGTGTGTGTGTGTGTGTGTGTGTGTGTGTGTGTGTGTGTGTGTGTGTGTGTGTGTGTGTGTGTGTGTGTGTGTGTGTGTCGCTTTTAAAAGTGCTCCCCCTCTGGTCAACATATGAAATAACAAGTGTGTGTAAGAAAATGAAATGCCTTAATTAATTTAAAAAATTTAAAAAAAAATGTCTGTAGAGACATAATTTAATAACTTGAAGTGAATAATGAAGATTAAAAACAATTAAAAAAAAATTTTTTTAACTTTTTTTTTAACTAAATGCAGGCTTTTTTTCACAGTGTGTTGACTTTTTCCTCATAAAATCGGGAACAATTTCTCATATTATTTCAGTTTCTGTGATAATGCAATATTTTCTCGTAAAATTATAACTATTCTTATGTACAATTATTACATAATAATGTCACTATTTAATGCAAAATAGTGACATTTGTCCTATAAAATGCTGACTTATCACAATATGGCCAATTTTGTTGTTGTTCTTGAAAAATATTGAAAGTTTTGGAGGAAAATTATGACTTTTGTCAAGTAAATATTATAATATTGCCAACATTTAAAATTTTTCTTATAAAATTGTGACTTTGGTCCAGTAACATTACGACTTCATAAAATTGCCAAAATGTTAAGCTTTTCTTGTAAAATTGCGACTGTTATTGAGTAAAAGTCCAACTTTTATCATAATATTGCAAAAAAGTTCAGTTTTTCATGTAAAATTTTAAAATTTTAAATTTAAAATGTCATATGTTGACCAGAGGTCAACATATGAAATAACAAGTGTGTGTAAGAAATTAAAATGCGCCCCCTTTGGCCTAAATTTAAAAAAAATTAAATAAATAAATATGTCTGTAGAGACATAATGTAATAACTTGAAGTAAATAATGAATATTTAAAACCAATTACAAACCAAAAAAAAGTAAACATTTTTTTTTTTACTAAAAGCAGGCTTTTTTTCACAGTGTGTCAACTTTTTTCTCATAAAATCGGAAACAATTTCTCACATTACTTCTGTTTCTGTAATATAGCAATATTTTCTTGTAAAATTATTACTTTTTTATGTAAAATTTTTACTTTTTAATGCAAAATGGTGGCATTTGTCCCACAACATTCTGACTTATCACAATATTGCCAATTTTGTTGTTGCTCTTGTAAAATACGGAAATTTTGGGGGTAAGGTTTTTATCATATAATTGCAAAAATGATCAGTTTTTCTTGTAAAATTTTTAAATTCTAAATGTCATATGTTGACCTCTGGTCAACATATGAAATAACAAGTGTGTGTAAGAAATTTAAATGCGCCCCCTTTGGCCTAAATAAAATCAAAAAAATAAATAAATAAATATGTCTGTAGAGACATAATGTAATAACTTAAAGTAAATAATGAAGATTAAAAACCAATTACAAACCAAAAAAATTTAAACTTAGTGTGTCAACTTTTTTCTCATAAAATCGGAAACAATTTCTCACATTACTTCTGTTTCTGTAATATAGCAATATTTTCTTGTAAAATTATTACTTTTTTTGATGTAAAATTTTTACTTTTTAATGCAAAATGGTGGCATTTTTCCTATAACATTCTGACTTGTCACAATATCGCCAATTTTGTTGTTGCTCTTGTAAAATACTGACATTTTTTGAGTAAGATTATGACTTTTGTCATAATTTTGCCAAGTATAAATCTGAATAAATATTGTAATATTGCCCAAAAAATTTAAGTTTTCTTATAAAATTGTGACTTTTGTTGAGTAAAACTACGATTTTTCAAAAAATTGCCAAAATGTTAAGCTTTTCTTGTAAAATTGAGACTGTTATTGAGTAAAATTCCAACTTTTATCATAATATTGCAAAAATGTTCAGTTTTTCTTGTAAAATCTCAAAATTTAAAATTTAAAATTGTCATATGTTGACCAGAGGTCAACATATGAAATAACAAGTGTGTGTAAGAAATTTAAATGCGCCCCCTTTGGCCTAAATAAAAAAAAAAAAAGATAAATAAATATGTCTGTAGAGACATAATGTAATAAATAAAGTAAATAATGAAGATTAAAAACCAATTACGAACAAAAAAAATTTAACTTTTTTTTTTTTTTTTTACTAAAGGCAGGCTTTTTATTTACAGTGTGTCAACTTTTTTTCCGTAAAATGGGAAACAATTTCTCACATTACTTCTGTTTCTGTAATATAGCAATATTTTCTGGTAAAATTATTACTTTTTTTTATGTAAAATTTTTACTTTTTAATGCAAAATGGTGGCATTTGTCCTATAACATTCTGACTTATCACAATATTGCCAATTTTGTTGTTGCTCTTGTAAAATACTGAAATTTTTTGAGTAAGATTATGACTTTTGTCATAATTTTGCCAAGTATAAATCTGAATAAATATTGTAATATTTCCAAAAATTTTTTTGTTTTCTCATAAAACTGTGACTTTTGTCGAGTAAAACTACGACTTTTCAAAAAATTGCCAAAATGTTAAGCTTTTCTTGTAAAATTGAGACTGTTATTGAGTAAAATTCCAACTTTTATCATAATATTGCAAAAATGTTCAGTTTTTCTTATAAAATCTTAAAATTTAAAATGTCATATGTTGACCATAGGTCAACATATGAAATAACAAGTGTGTGTAAGAAATTGAAATGCGCCCCTTTTGGCCTAAATTAAAAAAAATAAAAAAAAATAAATATGTCTGTAGAGACATAATGTAATAACTTAAATAATGAAAATTAAAAACCAATTACAAACAAAAAAATGTAAACACTTTTTTTACTAAAAGCAGGCTTTTTTTCAACTTTTTTCTCATAAAATCGGAACAATTTCTCACATTACTTCTGTCTCTGTAATATAGCAATATTTTCTTGTAAAATTATTACTTTTTTTATGTAAAATGCTTACTTTTTAAGTAAGAGTATGACATTTGTCATAATTTTGCCAAGTATAAATCTGAATAACTATTGTAATATTTCCCAAAAAATTTAAGTTTTATATAAAATTGTGACTTTTGTCGAGTAAAACTATGACTTTTCAAAAAATTTCCAAAATGTTAAGCT
Organism: Nerophis ophidion; assembly: GCF_033978795.1. NCBI lineage: Eukaryota > Metazoa > Chordata > Actinopteri > Syngnathiformes > Syngnathidae > Nerophis > Nerophis ophidion. The sequence continues at coordinate 44,659,816 of NC_084626.1, forward strand.
TTTCTTGTAAAATTGAGACTGTTATTGAGTAAAATTCCAACTTTCATCATAACATTGCACAAATGTTCAGTTTTTCTTGTAAAATTTTGACTTGCGTCGAGTAAAAAGACGACTTTTATTATAACACTGCCAAAATTCTTAAGTATATTTTGTGAAATTGTGACCTTTTTTCTTGTGAAATTCACTAACTAATTTTTCACAACAAGTTTTTTTATCTTTGCGTAGTATGTATATATCAATAATGTTATAAATACACATAAAATAAGTAAGTATTTTTCGGAGGTCTCAAGAAGGTAAGAAATACAAGAATGTGTGTTTTTTTTGTGTTTTCTGTTAGTTTTGGACTCCTTTAATTCCTGTTTGTGCACCTCCCTGAGTTTGTTTTGGTTGCCATGGTTGCTCACTATCTTCACCTGTCTCTGATTAGTTGCTCACCTGCTACTAATCACTAATCAGAGGCATTTTTTAAGCTTGCCTTTTTTTTGTGTGTGTCATGAAAAAGGGAGTTTTTTGGGGTTGGTGCACTAATTGTAAGTGTATCTTGTGTCTTTTTATGTTAAATTAGTAAAAAAATAATAAAATAAAAAATAAAACATTTAAATAATAATAATAAAAAAATATTCTGCGGCCCGGTACTAAACGAGCCGCGGCCTGGTGGTTGTGGACCACTACTAAAGAGGGAGGAATTTTTCTCAGGTCTCAAGAAAGTAAGAAATACAATAACGTGTGTGTGTGTGTGTGTGTGTGTGTGTGTGTGTGTGTGTGTGTGTGTGTGTGTGTGTGTGTGTGTGTGTGTGTGTGTGTTCCTGCCCACCCGGTGGTTTGCCGTCTCTCTACATGGAGCTGAGATGTGAGGAGCGACTTGAAGAGCGCGGCTGCAGATGAAAAAGCCATAGGGGCGGTGCGAGGATGACAAACAGTCCAAACAGAACCTGATCTCGGGGTAATTATACCTCGTGTTTGTTCAAACTCTGCAACCTGCTGTCACACGGTCACTGATGGGCCTGTCTTCTCCCTTTTAGTGGGGGGGGGGGATTATTACTCATTAGGTGTTCACACTTACCGTGTGTGTGTGTGTGTGTGTGTGCGCGTGTATGTGTGTGTGAGTGCCAGTCTTCTTCTTGTGTTAGAGTAAAATGAGGGGTTGAAAAAAGGGCCGGTCAAACAGAGGCCCTCATCAGAGGCCCAGACCTCCGCCAAGGCCCAATGGAGCTTTGCAGACTGCTGGGGAAATAAAAGTTGTCAAAGCTCAGCAGGAACAAGACGTTGATGCAACCTTGATTACACGTCCTTTAAAACTGACTTTGAAACAACCTCGCAAAATAGCTGCGTTTGTAAATTGAGACAACGCTGTTGGTTGGGAAATGATCACATTTCAATGTCGGATCAACGTCAGAACTCGACATTGATTTAAGGTTGTCAAAAAGCATGTTGTTTCAACGTTGTGTTTGTGTTGAAGAATATTGGTTGGGAAATGACCTAAATTCAACGTTTGAACCCAACGTTGATTTAAGGTTGTCAAAAAGCATGTTGTTTCAATATTAAGTTTGTGTTGAAGAATATTGGTTGGGAAATGACCTAAATTCAACGTTTGAACCCAACGTTGATTTAAGGTTGTCAAAAGCATGTTGTTTCAACTTTATGTTTGTGTTGAAAATAACCAAAATTCAACGTTGGAACCCAACATTGATTTATCGTTGCGTTTGTGTTGAAGAATATTGGTTGGAAAATAACCAAAATTCAATGTTGGAACCGAACATTGATTTAACGTTGTGTTTGTGTTGAAGAATATTTTTTGGGAAAATGACCAAAATTCAACATTAGAACCCAACATTGATTTAACGTTGTAGAAAAGCATGTTGTTTCAACGTTGTGTTTGTGTTGAAAAATATGGGTTGGAAAATAACCAAAATTCAACGTTAGGACCCAACGTTGATTTAACGTTTTCAAAAAGCAAATTGTTTCAACGTTATGTTTCTGTTGTAGAATATTGGTTGGGAAATGACCTAAATTCAACGTTTGAACCCAACGTTGATTTAAGGTTGTCAAAAAGCATGTTGTTTCAACTTTATGTTTGTGTTGAAAATAACCAAAATTCAACGTTGGAACCCAACATTGATTTAATGTTGTCAAAAAGCATGTTGTTTCAATGTTGTGTTTGTGTTGAAGAATATTGGTTGGGAAATGACCTAAATTCAACGTTTGAACCCAACGTTGATTTAAGGTTGTCAAAAAGCATGTTGTTTCAACTTTATGTTTGTGTTGAAAATAACCAAAATTCAACGTTGGAACCCAACATTGATTTATCGTTGCGTTTGTGTTGAAGAATATTGGTTGGAAAATAACCAAAATTCAATGTTGGAACCGAACATTGATTTAACGTTGTGTTTGTTTTGAAGAATATTTTTGGGGAAAATGACCAAAATTCAACATTAGAACCCAACATTGATTTAACGTTGTAGAAAAGCATGTTGTTTCAACGTTGTGTTTGTGTTGAAAAATATTGGTTGGAAAATAACCAAAATTCAACGTTAGGACCCAACGTTGATTTAACGTTTTCAAAAAGCAAATTGTTTCAACGTTATGTTTCTGTTGTAGAATATTGGTTGGGAAATGACCAAAATTCAACATTAGAACCCAACATTGATTTAATGTTGTCAAAAAGCATGTTGTTTCAATGTTGTGTTTGTGTTGAAGAATATTGGTTGTGAAATGAGCAAAATTCAACATTAGAACCCAATGTTGATTTGACGTTGTCAAAAAGCATGTTGTTTCAACACTGTGTTTGTGTTGAAGAATATTGGTTGGGAAATAACCAAAATTCAACGTTAGAACCCAACATTGATTTAACATTGTCAAAAAGCATGTTGTTTCAACGTTGCGTTTGTGTTGAAGAATATTGGTTGGAAAATGACCTAAATTCAATGTTTGAACCCAACATTGATTTAACGTTGTCAAAAAGCATGTTGTTTCAATGTTGTGTTTGTGTTGAAGAATATTGGTTGGGAAATGACCAAAATTCAACATTAGAACCCAACATTGATTTAATGTTGTCAAAAAGCATGTTGTTTCAATGTTGTGTTTGTGTTGAAGAATATTGGTTGGGAAATGAGCAAAATTCAACATTAGAACCCAATGTTGATTTGACGTTGTCAAAAAGCATGTTGTTTCAACATTGTGTTTGTGTTGAAGAATATTGGTTGGGAAATAACCAAAATTCAACGTTAGAACCCAACATTGATTTAACATTGTCAAAAAGCATGTTGTTTCAACGTTATGTTTGTGTTGTAGAATATTGGTTGGGAAATGACCAAAATTCAACATTAGAACCCAACATTGATTTAACATTGTCAAAAAGCATGTTGTTTCAACGTTGCGTTTGTGTTGTAGAATATTGGTTGGAAAATGACCTAAATTCAATGTTTGAACCCAACATTGATTTAACGTTGTCAAAAAGCATGTTGTTTCAATGTTGTGTTTGTGTTGAAGAATATTGGTTGGGAAATAACCAAAATTCAACGTGGGAACCCAACGTTGATTAAAGGTTGTCAAAAATTATGTTGTTTCAACGTTGTGTTTGTGTTGAAGAATATTGGTTTGGAAGTGACCAAAATTCAACGTTAGAACCCAACATTGATTTTACATTGTCAAAAATTATGTTGTTTCAACGTTGTGTTTGTGTTGAAGAATATTGGTTTGGAAGTGACCAAAATTCAACGTTAGAACCCAACATTGATTTTACGTTGTCAAAAAGCATGTTGTTTCAACTTTATGTTTGTGTTGAAAATAACCAAAATTCAACGTTGGAACCTAACATTGATTTAACGTTATGTTTGTGTTGAAGAATATTGTTTGGAAAATGACCAAAATTCAACATTAGAACCCAACATTGATTTAACGTTGTCAAAAAGCATGTTGTTTCAACGTTGTGTTTGTGTTGAAGAATATTAGTTGGAAAATGACCTAAATTCAACGTTTGAACCCAACGTTGATTTAAGGTTGTCAAAAAGCATGTTGTTTCAATATTAAGTTTGTGTTGAAGAATATTGGTTGGGAAATGACCTAAATTCAACGTTTGAACCCAACGTTGATTTAAGGTTGTCAAAAAGCATGTTGTTTCAACTTTATGTTTGTGTTGAAAATAACCAAAATTCAACGTTGGAACCCAACATTGATTTATCGTTGCGTTTGTGTTGAAGAATATTGGTTGGAAAATAACCAAAATTCAATGTTGGAACCGAACATTGATTTAACGTTGTGTTTGTGTTGAAGAATATTTTTTGGGAAAATGACCAAAATTCAACATTAGAACCCAACATTGATTTAACGTTGTAGAAAAGCATGTTGTTTCAACGTTGTGTTTGTGTTGAAAAATATTGGTTGGAAAATAACCAAAATTCAACGTTAGGACCCAACGTTGATTTAACGTTTTCAAAAAGCAAATTGTTTCAACGTTATGTTTCTGTTGTAGAATATTGGTTGGGAAATGACCAAAATTCAACATTAGAACCCAACATTGATTTAATGTTGTCAAAAAGCATGTTGTTTCAATGTTGTGTTTGTGTTGAAGAATATTGGTTGTGAAATGAGCAAAATTCAACATTAGAACCCAATGTTGATTTGACGTTGTCAAAAAGCATGTTGTTTCAACATTGTGTTTGTGTTGAAGAATATTGGTTGGGAAATAACCAAAATTCAACGTTAGAACCCAACATTGATTTAACATTGTCAAAAAGCATGTTGTTTCAATGTTGCGTTTGTGTTGTAGAATATTGGTTGGAAAATGACCTAAATTCAATGTTTGAACCCAACATTGATTTAACGTTGTCAAAAAGCATGTTGTTTCAACATTGTGTTTGTGTTGAAGAATATTGGTTGGGAAATAACCAAAATTCAACGTTAGAACCCAACATTGATTTAACATTGTCAAAAAGCATGTTGTTTCAATGTTGCGTTTGTGTTGTAGAATATTGGTTGGAAAATGACCTAAATTCAATGTTTGAACCCAACATTGATTTAACGTTGTCAAAAAGCATGTTGTTTCAATGTTGTGTTTGAGTTGAAGAAAATTGGTTGGGAAATGACCAAAATTCAACATTAGAACCCAACATTGATTTAATGTTGTCAAAAAGCATGTTGTTTCAATGTTGTGTTTGTGTTGAAGAATATTGGTTGGGAAATGAGCAAAATTCAACATTAGAACCCAATGTTGATTTGACGTTGTCAAAAAGCATGTTGTTTCAACATTGTGTTTGTGTTGAAGAATATTGGTTGGGAAATAACCAAAATTCAACGTTAGAACCCAACATTGATTTAACATTGTCAAAAAGCATGTTGTTTCAACGTTATGTTTGTGTTGTAGAATATTGGTTGGGAAATAAACAAAATTCAACATTAGAACCCAACATTGATTTAACATTGTCAAAAAGCATGTTGTTTCAACGTTGCGTTTGTGTTGTAGAATATTGGTTGGAAAATGACCTAAATTCAATGTTTGAACCAAACATTGATTTAACGTTGTCAAAAAGCATGTTGTTTCAATGTTGTGTTTGTGTTGAAGAATATTGGTTGGGAAATAACCAAAATTCAACGTTGGAACCCAACGTTGATTAAAGGTTGTCAAAAATTATGTTGTTTCAACGTTGTGTTTGTGTTGAAGAATATTGGTTTGGAAGTGACCAAAATTCAACGTTAGAACCCAACATTGATTTTACGTTGTCAAAAATTATGTTGTTTCAACGTTGTGTTTGTGTTGAAGAATATTGGTTTGGAAGTGACCAAAATTCAACGTTAGAACCCAACATTGATTTTACGTTGTCAAAAAGCATGTTGTTTCAACTTTATGTTTGTGTTGAAAATAACCAAAATTCAACGTTGGAACCTAACATTGATTTAACGTTGTGTTTGTGTTGAAGAATATTGTTTGGAAAATGACCAAAATTCAACATTAGAACCCAACATTGATTTAACGTTGTCAAAAAGCATGTTGTTTAAACGTTGTGTTTGTGTTGAAGAATATTGGTTGGAAAATAACCAAAATTCAACGTTAGAACCCAATGTTGATTTAACGTTGTCAAAAAGCATGTTGTTTAAACGTTGTGTTTGTGTTGTAGAATATTGGTTGGAAAATGACAAAAATTCAACGTTAGAACCCAACATGGATTAAAGGTTGTCAAAAAGCATGTTTTGATATTTGATATTTATCTTATATTTTTAAATGCATTTTGGCCAAAGGGGGCTTAATTTCAATTTCTTACACACACTTGTTATTTCATATGTTGACCAGAGGGGGAGCACTTTTAAACGCGACACACAGTCAATGTGAAAAATCCCTCCTTTTTGGGACCACCCTCATTTTGATAGATTTCCCCACCCAAATGAGACATTCTCCATTAGATGCAATGGTTAATTTGATGCAAGTCAAAATTTTACAAGAAAAACTAAACACTTGTGCAATATCATGATAAAAGTTTGACTTTTACACAATAACAGTCGCAATTTTAAGAGAAAATATTAGAATTTTGGCAGTATTATAATAAAAGTTGTTATTTTATTCAACGCCAGTCCAAATTTTACAAAAAAAACTGAACATTTGTGCAATATTATGGTAAAAGTTCAACTTTTACTCAGTCGCAATTCTATAAGAACAGTTTAGAATTTTAGCACTATTATAAGAAAAGTCGTCATTTTACTCGACACAAGTCAAAATTATACAAGAAAAACTGAACACTTGTGCAGTTTTATGATAAAAGTTCAAATTTTACTCAATAACAGTTGCAATTTTTCAATAAAAGCTTAGAATTTTGGTTAGAATTGTAATAAAAGTTGTTATCTTACTCGACGGAAGTCAAAATTTTACACAAAAAACTGAACACTTGTGCAATATCATGATAAAAGTAAACAGTCGCAATTTTACCAGAAAATCATAGAATTTTAGCAGTGTTATAATAAAAGTCATCATTTTACTCAACACAAATAAAAAAATTTCAAGAAAAATTGAACACTTGTGCAACATTATTCAATTTTTTCTCAATAACAGTCGCAATTTTATAAGAACAGCTTAGAATTTTTGCACTATTATAATAAAAGTCGGCATTTTACTCGACACAAGTCAAAATTATACAAGAAAAACTGAACACTTGTGCAGTTTTATGATAAAAGTTGGAATTTTACTCAATAACAGTTGCATTTTTTCAATAAAAGCTTTGAATTTTGGTTAGTATTGTAATAAAAGTTGTTATTTTACTCGACAATTTTACACAAAAAACTGAACACTTGTGCAATATCATGATAAAAGTTATTTTTTACGCAATAACAGTCGCAATTTTACTGGAAAATCTTAGAATTTTGGCAGTTTTATAATAAAAGTCATCATTTTACTCAACACAAGTCAAAATTTTTCAAGAAAAATTGAACACTTGTGCAACATTATTCGGATTTTTCTCAATAACAGTCGCAATTTCACAAGAAAAGCTTCAAATGTTAGGAATTTTATGAAAACAGAAAAGTCACAATTCTATAAGCGACCTTTAAAATGTTGGCAATATTATAATAATAATCTGAATTTTATTTGCCAAAATTGTGTGAATGTTGTCTGTCTATCTGTGTTGGCCCTGCGATGAGATGGCGACTTGTCCAGGGTGTACCCCGCCTTCCGCCCGATTGTAGCTGAGATAGGCGCCAGCGCCCCCCGCGACCCCGAAAGGGAATAAGCGGTAGAAAATGGATGGATGGAAAATTATGACAAAAGTCATCATTTTACATTTTTTTTTTTTTTACAAGAACTAAAAAAATTGGCAACATTGCGATAAAAGTCGGAATTTTATATGACAAATGACATGATTTTGGTCTTAACTTCAGATGGAAGGCACCTTTCCTTGTTCATTACTCAAGAAGGGTGGAAATACAAGAACACACACACACACACACACACACACACACGTTTTTAATTCCAATCTGTTTGAAGAACTGAGCGATTCATGCCTTGATTGCTGCTCATATTTCATCTGTATCGACACTTTGTTATGGTGGCAACTAAATCCTGGTAGAATTACAGCGTGCAGACGCAGAGAGAGGAAACACAAACAGGCCCGAAGCCAGAACCCAGACCTACTGTCTCATCATCCATGATAAAATGCAACATTTTCTCCCCCTCCTTTTGCTCGTTTAACTCTCTTCTTCGTTCCTTCTGTATAGGAAACATCTTCCGCTCTCTGGCTCACACACACACACACACACGCACACACACACACACACACATTCTGTGGTTGTGTAGCGACAAACCCGGGGGATGAGAGGAGCTTTCATGCTGACAGGATGTCAGAGCTCAGCGGGAGGCGACTAACTAGAGGGAGCATCAAAGAAGGACTAAATCAGCTCGACTCCACGCTCACATTCCTCCAGCGTGCAGATATGAGAGGGCGCGCCCGCTTCGGGAAGGCCGACATTTAAATGAAATATACGTCTATTCTACTTTGCATTTTTAGTAGCAACATTATGAGCATCAGCTTCAAAATTAAATCTCACACACACTGATCAAGAAAAACTGAACACGTGTAATATTATTCTTTTACAAGAAAAGCTTAAAGCCCTACTGAATTATTATTTAAACGGGGATAGTAGGTCCATTCTATGTGTCATACTTCATCATTTCGCCATATTGCCATATTTTGGCTGAAGGGATTTAGTAGAGAACATCGATGATAAAGTTTGCAACTTTTGGTGCTGATAAAAAAAAAAGCCTTGCCTGTAACAAAAGTAGCAGACGATGTGCGCGTGACGTCACGGGTTGTGGAGCTCCTCACATCTGAACATTGTTTACAATCACGGCCACCAGTAGCGAGAGCGATTCGGACCGAGGAAGCGACATTTTCCCCATTAATTTGAGCGAGGGTGAAAGATTCGTGGATGAGGAAAGTGAGAGTGAAGGACTAGAAAAAAAAGACTATACAGTGGGATAAAGTTTGCAACTTTTGGTGCTGATAAAAAAAAAGCCTTGTCTGTACCGGAAGTAGCAGACGATGTGCGCGTGACGTCACGGGTTCTGAACATTGTTTACAATCATGGCCACCGGCAGCGAAAGCGATTCGGACCGAGAAAGCGACATTTTCCCCTTTAATTTGAGCGAGGGTGAAAGATTTGTGGATGAGGAAAGTGAGAGTGAAGGACTAGAAAAAAAAAGACTATACAGTGGGATAAAGTTTGCAACTTTTGGTGCTGATAAAAAAAAGCCTTGCCTGTACCGGAAGTAGCAGACGATGTGCGCGTGACGTCACGGGTTCTGAACATTGTTTACAATCATGGCCACCGGCAGCGAAAGCGATTCGGACCGAGAAAGCGACATTTTCCCCATTAATTTGAGCGAGGGTGAAAGATTCGTGGATGAGGAAAGTGAGAGTGAAGGACTAGAAAAAAAAGACTATACAGTGGGATAAAGTTTGCAACTTTTGGTGCTGATAAAAAAAAGCCTTGCCTGTACCGGAAGTAGCAGACGATGTGCGCGTGACGTCACGGGTTCTGAACATTGTTTACAATCATGGCCACCAGCAGCGAGAGCGATTCGGACCAAGAAAGCGACGATTTCCCCATTAATTTGAGCGAGGATGAAAGATTCGTGGATGAGGAAAGTGAGAGTGAAGGACTAGAAAAAAAAGACTATACAGTGGGATAAAGTTTGCAACTTTTGGTGCTGATAAAAAAAAAAGCCTTGCCTGTAACAAAAGTAGCAGATGATGTGCGCGTGACGTCACGGGTTGTGGAGCTCATCACATCTGAACATTGTTTACTATCATGGCCACCGGCAGCGAGAGCGATTCGGGCCGAGAAAGCGACGATTTCCCTATTAATTTGAGCGAGGATGAAAGATTCGTGGATGAGGAAAGTGAGAGTGAAGGACTAGAAAAAAAAGACTACAGTGGGAGCGATTCAGATGTTATTAGACACATTTACTAGGATAATTCTGGAAAATCCCTTATCTGTTTATTGTGTTACTAGTGGTTTAGTGAGATTATATGGTCGTACCTGTACAAGCTGAAGGTCGGCCCCGCACCTTTCTGCAGCACCAGTCGACGGGTGGTGGCGATGCCCATCTCTGCCCTTCGCAAGGGACCCTCTTCGAAACAGGATCTTTCGAAATGATCGCCGCATAATACACTGTACTTTGTGTGTGTGGTCCAATCCAACCGTGTTCGCTTGACATCTCTGTTCCGTAGTAAAGCTTCACCGTCATCTTTCGGGAATGTAAACAATGAAACACCGGCTGTGTTTGTGTTGCTAAAGGCGGCCGCGACACACCGCTTCCCACCTACAGCTTTCTTCTTTGATGTCTCCATTACTCATTGAAGAAATTGCAAAAGATTCAGCAACACAGAAGTCCAGAATACTGTGGAATTATGCGATTAAAACCGATGACTTATAGCTGGGAACTGCCTTTCGCAAGGGACCCTCTTCGAAACACGATCTTTCGAAATGATCACTGCATAATACACTGTACTTTGTGTGTGTGGTCCAATCCAACCGTGTTCGCTTGACATCTCTGTTCCATAGTAAAGCTTCACCGTCATCTTTCGGGAATGTAAAAAATGAAACACCGGCTGTGTTTGTGTTGCTAATGGCGGCCGCAATACACTGCTTCCCACCTACAGCTTTCTTCTTTGACGTCTCCATTATTCATTGAAGAAATTGCAAAAGATTCAGCAACACAGAAGTCCAGAATAGTGTGGAATTATGCGATGAAAACAGATGACTTATAGCTGGGAACTGCCTTTCACAAGGGACCCTCTTCGAAACACGATCTTTCGAAATGATCGCCGCATAATACACTGTACTTTGTGTGTGTGGTCCAATCCAACCGTGTTCGCTTGACCGCTCTGTTCCATAGTAAAGCTTCACCGTCATCTTTCGGGAATGTAAACAATGAAACACCGGCTGTGTTTGTGTTGCTAAAGGCGGCCGCGATACACCGTTCCCACCTACAGCTTTCTTCTTTGACGTCTCCATTACTCATTGAACAAATTGCAAAAGATTCAGCAACACAGAAGTCCAGAATAGTGTGGAATTATGCGATGAAAACAGATGACTTACAGCTGGGAACTGCCTTTCGCAAGGGACCCTCTTCGAAACACGATCTTTCGAAATGATCGCTGCATAATACACTGTACTTTGTGTGTGTGGTCCAATCCAACCGTGTTCGCTTGACATCTCTGTTCCATAGTAAAGCTTCACCGTCATCTTTCGGGAATGTAAACAATGAAACACCGGCTGTGTTTGTGTTGCTAAAGGCGGCCGCGATACACCGCTTCCCACCTACAGCTTTCTTCTTTGACGTCTCCATTACTCATTGAACAAATTGCAAAAGATTCAGCAACACAGAAGTCCAGAATAGTGTGGAATTATGTGATGAAAATAGACGACTTATTGCTGGGAATGATGTTTGAAAAAATTGTCCTTTACAATGCGTGATTTCACGCACACGCGTCATCATACCGAGACGTTTTAGCATGATATTCCCGCGCGAAATTTAAAATTGTAATTCAGTAAACTAAAAAGGCCGTATTGGCATGTGTTGCAATGTTAATATTTCATCATTGATATATAAACTATCAGACTGCGTGGTCGCTAGTAGTGGCTTTCAGTAGGCCTTTAAAGGCGACTGTGTAAACAGAGCGATGTCCCAATTAGGTAAGCATTGCCAGAACACACACACACACACACACACACACACACACACACCCCAGTAAGTGTAGGTGAGTAAACATTGAGTTGTATGTTAAAAAAAAAAACGTGTCTTTCCCCCGTCCTCACCGTTGTATTCCCACCATTCATCGCAAACTGACACCCTGCAGTCCTTAAAGTCTCCCAGCTCTCCAAACAGGACCCGCTTTGACCGCCGCCTAATTACACACCGTTTGACTTCACTTTACCAGTCTGAAGGAGGCAAGGCGTACATGGGGGGGGGCCCTGATATCCCTTCCATCAATGTCAAGAGTGGCCCCCCCCCAATGACACCAGATGAGATGTTTCAATGTCCTGGCTGGTCCTGACACTCCCAATTCTTACTTACCCTCAGGGGTAATGGCACCTAGGAGTGGGAAGGCATCATAAATGTACAACAAATAGAAACTACAACTTTTAAACCAGGGGTCCCCGAAATACAGCCCACGGACCAGACACGGCCCGCCAGCGTCCAAAATCCGGCCCGGAGTAGGACTGAATAAAAAAATAAAACATTTTAATCAATTATTTTTATTTTTGAATAAATGATAAATGGGTTCTACTTGTATAGCGCTTTTCTACCTTCAAGGTACTCAAAGCGCTTTGACACTACTTCCACATTTACCCATTCACACATTGATGGAGGGAGCTGCCATGCAAGGCGCTAACCATCAGGAGCAAGGGTGAAGTGTCTTGCTCAAGGACACAACAGACGTGACGAGGTTGGTACTTGAACCAGGGACCCTCGGGTTGCGCACGGCCACTCTTCCCCACCGCGCCACGCCGTCCCTTGTTGTTATTATTTTTATTTATTTTTTTATCTGTCCTTTCTAGTCCATCCATCAATCCATTTTCTACCGCTTGTTACGCTCAGGGTCTCCAAGCCGTCGAAAAATGCATTTTCCCATCGATAACATGACATCATCACGTGCACGCTCTTTAAGTCAATTAGTGCACGAGGGGGAAAAAAATGGCGAAATCGTTGGGGCAATGTAATAATTTTTAAACATCAGTGGACATGTGACTACTTTTTTTTTAATATATATACATATATATATATATGTATATATATATACAAACCCCGTTTCCATATGAGTTGGGAAATTGTGTTAGATGTAAATATAAACAGAATACAATGATTTGCAAATCATTTTCAACCCATATTCAGTTGAATATGCTACAAAGACAACATATTTAATGTTCAGACTCATAACCTTTATTTTGATTTTTTTTTTTGCAAATAATAAATAACTTAGAATTTCATGGCTGCAACATGTGCCAAAGTAGTTGGGAAAGGGCATGTTCACCACTGTGTTACATCACCTTTTCTTTTAACAACGCTCAATAAACGTTTGGGAACTGAAGAAACTAATTGTTGAAGCTTTGAAAGTGGAATTCTTTCCCATTCTTGTTTTATGTAGAGCTTCAGTCCTTCAACAGTCCGGGGTCTCCGCTGTCGTATTTTATGCTTCATAATGCGCCACACATTTTCCATGGGAGACAGGTTAGGACTGCAGGCGGGCCAGGAGAGTACCCGCACTCTTTTTTACAAAGCCACGCTGTTGTAACACGTGGCTTGGCATTGTCTTGCTGAAATAAGCAGGGGCGTCCATGAAGCAGCATATGTTGTTCCAAAACCTGTGTGTACATTTCAGCATTAATGGTGCCTCCACAGATGTTTAAGTTACCCATGCCTTGGGCACTAATGCACCCCCATACCATCACAGATGCTGGCTTTTGAACTTTGCGTCGATAACAGTCTGGATGGTTCGCTTCCCCTTTGGTCCGAAAGACACGATGTCAAACATTTCCAAAAACTATTTGAAATGTAGACTCGTCAGGCCACAGAACACTTTTCCACTTTACATCAGCCCGTCTTAGATGATCTCGGGCCCAGAGAAGCCGGCGGCGTTTCTGGATGTTGTTGATAAATGGCTTTCGCTTTGCAGAGTAGAGCTTTAACTTGCACTTACAGATGTAGCGACCAACTGTATTTAGTGACAGTGGTTTTCTGAAGTGTTCCTGACCCCATGTGGTGATATCCTTTAGAGATTGATGTCGGTTTTTGATACAGTGCCGTCTGAGGGATTGAAGGTCACGGTCTTTCAATGTTGGTTTCGGGCCATGCCGCTTACGTGGAGTGATTTCTCCAGATTCTCTGAACCTTTTGATGATATTATGGAGCGTAGATGTTGAAATCCCTAAATTTCTTGCAATTGCACTTTGAGAAACATTGTTCTTAAACTGTTTGACTATTTGCTCACACAGTTGTGGACAAAGGGGTGTACCTCGCCCCATCCTTTCTTGTGAAAGACTTGAGCATTTTTGGGGAAGCTGTTTTTATACCCAATCATGGCACCCACCTGTTCCCAATTAGCCTGCACACCTGTGGGATGTTCCAAATAAGTGTTTGATGAGCATTCCTCAACTTTATCAGTATTTATTGCCACCTTTCCCAACTTCTTTGTCACGTGTTAAAGTTAATGATTATTTGCAAAAAAAAAAAAAAAAGTTTATCAGTTTGAACATCAAATATGTTGTCTTTGTAGCATATTCAACTGAATATGGGTTGAAAAGGATTTGCAAATCATTGTATTCCGTTTTTATTTACATTTAACACAATTTCCCAATTCATATGGAAATATATATATATATATATATATATATATATATATATATATATATATATATATATATATATATATATATATATATATATATATATATAGTTGCTGGGGATCAATTTAGGTTCAGATCAGGTAGAGGTTTTAGGGCAGTTTTAAAATATAGCAGGGAAGTTTAAATTTTAAGGTCTTTTAGTAGTGCATTCCACTGTGTGGTGGCAAAATAGTCAAATTATTTTTTGCCCATGAGAGTCTTGAATTTTGGGGGGGTCGAGGTATCATGTAACATAAAAATGTTTGTCAACATTATTATGCTCCAGGCACAAACATTTTTTACATAAATGTCGATTTCTGAAAGTAAGGCCTACATTTTTTAATTGGCTTAATGGTTTACAATTATCAAGAGTACAAAAACCCTTAAATTGATATCTTTGTTAAAAACATTTAAAGTGATTTAGGTAGCCCTTTTTATCTTTCATATTTTTATTTATATTTTATTATTTAATATTTACAACTCTATCTGTATTTGTTTTTGTTTTCTTTCCTTGACATGTTTTGCTGATGTCGTGATTTGCTCAACCTGATGTGTAGATTGTTAATTATGTTGAAAGTTCCTTGACTTTTGTGTGAATTCTAAATGTATTTGTGTAGTTCAATAAAATAAAATAAAAATAAAAATAAATTAAAATTGACATCTTCCCTCCTTTGTTAGCGTCAGGCTCACACGACCCCGCCCCCAGCGTTGACGAACATACGCGAAATCCAATCATATTTAACGTAATCTTGTCGGTGGATAAGAATATATCCAATCAAAGCTCTTTGATAACGTCTGAAAGGAAAGGGGCGGGGCACAGCAGCGACGAAGAGCCAATCAGATACGTTCCCTTGTCTGATAAGGAAGTTGAAATTCTCCGGCAGCGCCAAAACAAAAAGGGTTTAATTTGTTACACGCATTTAATTTGTGAAGTTTAAAGACGCCACTTTTAACTTTGTTTTGACACCGTCAGCTGGAAAGTCATGGTGACATCTACAGACTGTAAGTGAGCTACTGTGTGTTGTATTTGCTGCTTCTACCGCACTCATGGACAAATGATGATTCAAGGCCTACTGAAATGAGATTTTCTTATTTAAAAGGGGATAACAGCTCCATTCTATGTGTCATACTTGATCATTTCGCCATATTGCCATATTTTTGCTGAAAGGATTTAGTAGAGAACATCCACGATAAAGTTTGCAACTTTTGGTCGCTAATAAAAAAAGCCTTGCCTGTACCGGAAGTAGCAGACAATGTGCGCGTGACGTCACGGGTTGTGGAGCTATTCACATCTGAACATTGTTTACAATCATGGCCACCAGCAGCGAGAGCGATTCGGACCGAGAAAGCGACGATTTCCCCATTAATTTGGGGCGGCATGGCGTAGTGGGTAGAGCGGCCGTGCCAGAAACCTGAGGGTTGCAGGATCCCTTCCCACCAATTGACATCCAAGTCGCTGCCGTTGTGTCCTTGGGCAGGACACTTCACCCTTTGCCCCCGGTGCCGCTCACACTGGTGAATGAATGATGAATGAATGATAGGTGGTGGTCGGAGGGGCCGTAGGCGCAAACTGGCAGCCACGCTTCCGTCAGTCTACCCCAGGGCAGCTGTGGCTACTGATGTAGCTTACCACCACCAGGTGTGAATGAAGGATGGGTTCCCACTTCTCTGTGAGCGCTTTGAGTATCTAACAATAGAAAAGCGCGATATAAATCTAATCCATTATTATTATTATTATAATTTGAGCGAGGATGAAAGATTTGTGGATGAGGAAAGTGAGAGTGAAGGACTAGAAAGAAAAGAAAAAAGACGAGGGCAGTGGGAGCGATTCAGATGTTATTAGACACATTTACTAGGATAATTCTGGAAAATGCCTTATCTGCTTATTGTGTTGCTAGTGTTTTAGTGAGATTATATGGTACCTGAAAGTTGGAGGGGTGTCTCAGTGGGAGGAGGTAAGAGAGTCCGCAGCTGCAGGAGGACGCAAGCTCCGCTCATGTCTACGGTAAGAGCCGACTTATTACCACAATTTTCTCACTAAAACCTGCCGGTTGACATGTGGTCGGGAACCATGTTCGCTTGACCGCTCTGTTCCATTGGAAAGTTTCACAGGGGCCTTCTCTCTGTGGTCGGCCCTAAGCTCTGGAACACTCTGCCGCTCCATGTTCAAACTGCTTCCACAGTGGAGTGTTTTAAGTCTCGTCTTCTTTGGCTTTTAACACTACGTGAGTTGTGTGGTCCTCTGTCCTCTGTTGTCCTCTGTGTTTTTTATACACTTTGATTTTTATGTTACTGTTTTAATTGATTTTACCCTTTTAAAATAGTTTTTAATCATATTTGTTTTTATTGGATTTATTTTTATTCATTTTTTGTTTTATTCAGTCATTGGTGGAGCATAATATTGTTTTTAACATGGCTGTGCAGCACTTTGGAAACGTTATTGTTGTTTAAATGTGCTATATAAATAAGTGGATTGGATTGGATTCACCTTCGGGAATGTAAACAAGGAAACACCGGCTGTGTTTGTGTTGCTAAAGGCGGCCGCAATACATCGCTTCCCACCTACAGCTTTCTTCTTTGACGTCTCCATTATTAATTGAACAAATTGCAAATGATTCAGCAACACAGATGTCCAGAATACTGTGTAATTATGCGATTAAAGCTGACGACTTATAGCTGGATCGAGCTGGAAAAAAATGTCCGCTACAATCTGAGACGTCATCATACCGATCTTTTCAACAGGATACTTAGTGTGAAATTAACATTTTAATTTAGTAAAGTAAACCGGCCGTATTGGCATGTGTTGCAATGTTAATATTTCGTCATTGATATATAAACTATCAGACTGCGTGGTCGGTAGTAGTGGGTTCCAGTAGGCCTTGAAGGCATGCTTCTTCAACACTTACAATTCATACCCTAGCTTAAAAAAACATGTTTGGAAGTTTCTCTTTCTAAGGCCCCGTTTACACTTAGCCTGGCTAAAGTTATCCAGGGTAAATCCCACCTAACCTTATCCGTGTCCACACACAACGATGCCAACGTTTAAGACCCCCTGTCAGCCGGCGCCACGCGACTTAGTATGCATGCGCGGAAATTGCACACGTCATAGTCACCTCCGGTGTTGCTTTGTGTGCAAGTTCTTAAATGTAACTTATCTGAACAATATCCAGTCTTGTGGTATTTCAATGAACTGGAATCCAGTGTGCTGTGGGGCCTTTTTGTAGTGAATCATACCTGAGACATCATAAATTAATCACATCTTTATTAGACACGTAAACAATGTGATAGTCACATGTGGGACCCAAATTGGATGGATTCCGTTTTACCTAAGTAAATGTGGTCATTTCCCAACCAACAACGTGGATCCAACGATTGTATCAATGTTTTGTGCCTGCTGGGCTGTATCTCTTGAGGTAAAAAAAAAAAGGAGGTGGAGAACTTTGGAGGAACGTAGAAGAACCCTACCGCCCTCCTCCCACCGCGCTCCCAGGAGCGCAGAGACGGACACCCAGCGGGGGTCTTCATCATCCATCTTCCTGTCTCCTGCCTAACCTCCAGGCACCTGTCTCCCCCTCTCGGTCGCTCTTCTGTCCATCTTCTCTCCCCTTACATCATCTCCGCCGCTCCTCTCTTTCATCCTTTTATTGCGCTCCGCCTGGCGAGCCCGTCCCTCCCTTTGTCGCCACCCTCTGTGTGTTGCTTAAGAGCACGCCGGATGGACAAATTGACAATGGCGCCGCCGCTCGGTCTGGCGTCGGGGCCTTTCCTCAAAGCAGCGTCAAGCCCGGAATGTTCCGCGCTCACCCTGCATACTTTCACATGACGCCAAGGAAACTGGAATGGTTTCAATGCAAAGCATTTCTCCATTTACTGCGTGCTCCTTTTGTCCCGGTACTGTCCATTGATGGCCTTTGTTATTGTGATGAAGCTCCCCTCACTTTGTCAGCAGGTCATAAAGTCCATTTCCTCACAATACCTTGACTAATAAATGGCCTAATGAAGATGCATTTGACAGTAGTGACATACGCTTTACTGAAAAAAGTGCAACAATAATCCCTCTGTTTGATGGAGTCAGTCAGAAAGGTCATCATTAGGGACCAAATGTCCCTTTGGGACAGAGGACCCTATTGTATTTCTAAGGTTTTATTTTTATTATACCGCCGCTTTTGAGCTTTAATTTGACCCTCTTAACATGCTTCAAAACTCCCCAATCCAACACACACATCAAGAATGGCGAAAACTGCAATCTAATCAAAAAACCAAAACCCAAAACTCAAAATTGCACTCTAGGGCCCCCTAAGAAAAAACAGACACAACTGCTTGTACCTTCCGTTAGGAATGTCGTAGAGACATGAAACAAAAACCTCTATGTAGGTCTCACTTAGACCTACATTTCATTAATTGACATCTTTCAGCAAAAATCAACAGGAAGTTGGCAAAAAAAACCTTCAAAACAAGTCTCCTAAAAAAATTTATTTTTGCCTCTTTGTGCTGTAATTTGACCCCCTTAAAATGCTTCAAAACTCACCAAACTGGACACACACATAAGGAATGGCGAAAATTGCGATCTAATAACAAAAAAACAAAAATAATAAAAAAAAAAACTCAAAATTGCGCTCTAGCGCCCCCTAGTAATAAAAGACAGACAGAACTGCTCCTAGGAAGAAAACACAGACAAAACTGCTTGTAACTTCCGATAGGAATGTCGTAGAGACATGAAACAAAAACATCCATGTAGGTCTGACTTAGACCTACATTTCATACACTGACTTTCTTCAGCAAAAATAAACAGGAAGTTGGCAAAAACCCCTTCAAAACAAGTTTCCTAAAAAAATTTAATTTTTGCTTCTTTGCGCTGTAATTTAACCCCCTTAAAATGCTTCAAAACTCACCAAACTGGACACACACATAAGGACTGGCGAAAATTGCGATCTAATAAAAAAAAAAAAAAAAAAACTCAAACACAAAATTGCGCTGTAGCGCCCCCTAGGAATAAAACACAGACAAAACTGCTCCTAGGAAGAAAACACAGACAAAACTGCTTGTACCTTCCGTTAGGAATGTCGTAGAGACATGAAACAAACACCTCTATGTAGGTCTCACTTAGACCTACATTTCATTAATTGACATCCTTCAGCAAAAATCAACAGGAAGTTAGCAAAAACCCCTTCAAAACAAAAGTTTCCTAAAAAATGTCCTTTTTGCCTCTTTGAGCTGTAATTGGACCCCCTTAAAATGCTTAAAAACTCACCAAACTGGACACACACATCAGCACTGGCGAAAATTGCAATCTAATAAAAAAAATAATGATAATAATAAAAAAAAAACTCAAAATTGCGCTCTAGCGCCCCCTAGGAATAAAACACAGACAAAACTGCTCCTAGGAATAAAACACAGACAAAACTGCTTGTACCTTCCTAGGAATAAAACACAGACAAAACTGCTTGTACCTTCGGTTAGGAATGTCGTAGAGAAATGAAACAAAAACCTCTATGTAGGTCTCGCTTAGACCTACATTTCATTAATTGACATCCTTCAGCAAAAATCAACAGGAAGTTGGCAAAACCCCCTTCAAAACAAGTTTCCTAAAAAATTTTATTTTTGCGTCTTTGCGCTGTAATTTGACCCCCTTAAAATGCTTCAAAACTCACCAAACTGGACACACACATCAGGACTGGCGAAAATTGCGATCTAATAAAAAAATAAAAATTAAAAATAAAAATAAAAAACTCAAAATTGCGCTGAAGCGCCCCCTAGGAATAAAACACAGACAAAACTGCTCCTAGGAAGAAAACACAGACAAAACTGCTTGTAACTCCCGGTAAGAATGTTGTACAGACATGAAACAAAAACCTCTATGTAGGTCTCACTTAGACCTACTTTTCATTAATTGACATCCTTCAGCAAAAATCAACAGGAAGTTGGCAAAAAACCCTTCAAAACAAGTTTCCTAAAAAATTTCATTTTTGCCTCTGCGCTGTAATTTAACCCCCTTAAAATGCTTCAAAACTCACCAAAGTGGACACACACATAAGGACTAGCGAAAATTGCAATCTAATTAAAAAAATAAAAAAAAAAAAAACTCAAAATTGCGCTTTAGCGCACCCTAGGAATAAAACACAGACAAAACTGCTCCTAGGAAGAAAACAGACAAAACCGCTTGTAACTTCCGGTAAGAATGTTGTAGAGACATGAAACAAAAACCTCTATGTAGGTCTCACTTAGACCTACATTTCATTAATTGACATCCTTCAGCAAAAATCAACAGGAAGTTGGCAAAACCCCCTTCAAAACAAGTTTCCTAAAAAATTTTATTTTTGCGTCTTTGCGCTGTAATTTGACCCCCTTAAAATGCTTCAAAACTCACCAAACTGGACACACACATCAGGACTGGCGAAAATTGCGATCTAATAAAAAAATAAAAATTAAAAATTAAAATAAAAAACTCAAAATTGCGCTGTAGCGCCCCCTAGGAATAAAACACAGACAAAACTGCTCCTAGGAAGAAAACACAGACAAAACTGCTTGTAACTCCCGGTAAGAATGTTGTACAGACATGAAACAAAAACCTCTATGTAGGTCTCACTTAGACCTACTTTTCATTAATTGACATCCTTCAGCAAAAATCAACAGGAAGTTGGCAAAAAACCCTTCAAAACAAGTTTCCTAAAAAATTTCATTTTTGCCTCTGCGCTGTAATTTAACACCCTTAAAATGCTTCAAAACTCACCAAAGTGGACACACACATAAGGACTAGCGAAAATTGCAATCTAATTTAAAAAAAAAAAAAAAAAAAACTCAAAATTGCGCTTTAGCGCACCCTAGGAATAAAACACAGACAAAACTGCTCCTAGGAAGAAAACAGACAAAACCGCTTGTAACTTCCGGTAAGAATGTTGTAGAGACATGAAACAAAAACCTCTATGTAGGTCTCACTTAGACCTACATTTCATTCATTGACCTCCTTCAGCAAAAATCAACAAGAAGTTGGCAAAAACCCCTTCAAAACAAAAGTTTCCTAAAAAATTTTCTTTTTGCCTGTTTGAGCTGTAATTGGACCCCCTTAAAATGCGTCAAAACTCACCAAACTGGACACACACATCAGGACCGGCGAAAATTGCGATTTAATTAAAAAAAAAAAAAAAAAAACTCAAAATTGCGCTCTAGTGCCCCCTAGGAATAAAACACAGACAAAACTGCTCCTAGGAAGAAAACACAGACAAAACCGCTTGTAACTTCCTGGAGGAATGTCGTAGAGACATGAAACAGAAACCTCTATGTACGTCTCACTTAGACCTACATTTCATTATTCGACATCCATCAGCAAAAATCAACAGGAAGTTGGCAATTACCCCTTCAAAACAAGTTTTGTAAAAACCCGTCACCTTTTTTTAAACATTATCTCCTCTGAGTGCGTTTGTTGTGTCGGCTTCAAACTCGCACAGGAGAGAGATTGAACCCTTCTGATTAAAAGTTGATGAAAAAGTTTTTCTAACTGCTCCGGTTTTGATTTTACGAGCCTTCAAAGAATCGCTGTGCTGCTGCCGTTTTAAGATGGCCGCTTAAAAGCAGGAAGCACCAGCGTGACCACACAATGCAGAGAAGCTAGGTAGTGTGCGGGTAAAGATATGTTGACCGGGTGAAAGAAGGAGGCACCAGTTTGACTCCAGGATACAGAGAAGGTAGGTAAAGTGAAGGTGAAGATATATTGTCTGGATGATGGCAGGAAGCACCAGCGTGTATGAAAGACAGAAATAAGCACCAATGTGACCCCAGGATGCAGGGAAGGTAGGTAAAGTGCAGGTAAAGATATGTTGAATGGGTAAAGGCAGGAAACACCAGCAAAAGTCGGTCCCGTCCATCGCTGCTTGCAGCTTTAATTTAACAATGTGTTTATTATTGTAGTGTAGAACAGCTGTTGTGATGCAAACAACAACAACAATATCAACGTTGTGTTAGTTCCTCTAATCTTAACCTATCATTACTGGTTAATTATAGGTCATTAGTTATCCTTTTTTCTGCCTTGTGCTTACCTTAGTCTTGGTGTCGATTGTGTTTGCTTACTACTGTGGCAGAGAAAGGTCACAACACAACAACTTTCAGCCACAATTAACGCAAACGCAAAGACACAACAACCTAACTGGACCAGAAATTGATATTGATCGCAAACCGCTTACTTTCACTTCCTTTCCCAACTATGTTCTGTCGAATTTTACTGCAGCTTATATCATACTTGCCAACCTTGAGACCTCTGGTGGGGGGTGGGGCGTGGTTAATAGTCAAGTATTTCACATATATATATATATATATATATATATATATATATATATATATATATATATATATATATATATATATATATATATATATATATTTATAAATAAATAAAATAAATACTTGAATTTCAGTGTTCATTTAGTTACACATATACACACACATAACACTCATCTACTCATTGTTGAGTTAAGGGTTGAATTGTCCATCCTTGTTCTATTCTCCGTCACTATTTTTCTAACCATATGCATGTACAGTAGATGGCATTATTGTCCTGTTTAAAGGGGAACATTCTCACCAGACCTATGCAAGCGTCTATATATACCTTGATGTTGCAGAAAAAAGACCATGTATTTTTCTAACCGATTTCCGAACTCTAAATGATGTTGATATCTCCGTACCTTGGAGACATCATGCCTCGTCAGTGTGTTGTCGGAGGGTGTAACAACACGATCAGGGACTGATTCAAGTTGATTTACGTAGAATGTGCATCGATTAGCACGGCATGCTAATCAATGCTAACATGTTATTTAGGCTAGCTCTATGTACATTTGTAGCTATATTTGCATCCAGCCTTTCCCTCCACCCACATTTAATGTCAAACAAACACTTCCCAATCGGCGGATTTAAGTTGCTACAGTGTCACAAGATGCGAAAGTCCCGATTGTTTGGTCTGCACATTTTACCGGCGATTCTGAGGCAGACATGGCACAGAGATGTATGGATAACCTGCAGATGCATTTCCAATGATAAAGTCAACGAAATCACAAAGGTGAGTTTTGTTGATGTTGTTGACTTATGTGCTAATCAGACATATTTGGTCGCGGCATGACTGCCAGCTGATCGATGCTAACATGCCCACATTTTACCGGCGATGTTAAGGCAGACAAGGCCGAATAGCGTTAGTAGCTATTCACTCAATAGCTTCAGTTTCTTCTTCAATTTCGTTTTCGCTATCTGCCTCCATACTCCAACCATCCATTTCAAAACATGCGTAATCTGTTGAATCGCTTAAGCCACTGAAATCCGAGTCTGAATCCGAGCTAATGTCGCTATATCTTGCTGTGATACCCGCCTGGATAGCATGTATATCACTGGATGGACGGTGGCTTCACAGATAGCGAAAATCAGGCACTTTAAAGCCTTTTTTCGGGAAATTCCACGATGGGTAAAATTTTGAAAAAAACTTCGAAAAATAAAATAAACCACTGGGAACTGATTTTTATTGGTTTTAACCCTTCTGAAATTGTGAAGTGAAGTGAATTATATTTATATAGCGCTTTTCTCTAGTGACTCAAAGCGCTTTACATAGTGAAACCCAATATCTAAGTTACATTTAAACCAGTGTGGGTGGCACTGGGAGCACGTGGGTAAAGTGTCTTGCCCAAGGACACAACGGCAGTGACTAGGACGGCGGAAGCGGGAATCGAACCTGCGACCCTCAAGTCGCTGGCACGGCCGCTCTACCAACCGAGCTATGCTGTGATAATGTTCCCCTTTAAGAGTGTCACAACATTGCTGTTTACGGCAGACGAACTGCTTTACGGTTGACGAAAACGTGACTGCTGTTGTTGTGTGTTGTTACCGCGCTGGGAGGACGTTACTGAAACTGCCTAACAATAAACCCACATAAGAAATCGAGAACTTGCCCTCGATCATTCTACAGTTACAACGTCATTGGGCAGGCAGGCTGTTTGTATTGTGTGAAAGCGGACGTGAAAACAGGCTGTCCTCACTCAGGTCCGCATGGAACTGGAGGGGGCGTGGCCTGCAGCTCAGGGAGAGGCGCTGAATTTCGGGAGTCTCCTGGAAAATCCGGCTTGTATATTGATACAGAAAATACTGTACATTTCTTTTTAAAAGCGCTGAGAAGCTCACCAAGACACTTTCGTGACAGCTCCTGTGAAAAAAAAGATCTACTTTTCAGAGCGATGTAAGCAGCAATGTCTCCTCACATTTTGAGAATATATAACTGTAAAATGATGTAAATGTAAGTCAAACATCATATGCATGGCAAAGGATGATGGTGTGTTTCCACAAGAAGCTCTTCACACAGGACAGAGGCTTTAGTCACGTCTTGAAGACTTTCCCATGCCTCACTCTAAATTCCACCTTTTATAACCAACACATGGCCAAATATCAGCCCACTCGGCCCGCGCCACACCCCATGTGGAAGAATGAGAACTCTGTGTGATTGATAGTCACTTCTAATTTAGCTTCGGGCTTTTTTTTTCCCCCCCCTGTGTTTCCCCGCTGAAATATAGGCCCCTTAACGAGGCCCAACGGCAGACGTAGGCAGGCGGAGAGCCTTTGAAATGCAGCAAGCCCTGAACCAGAAAATAATCAAGGGGACTTAGGCATGGCACTGTGGCCGGAAATTCACTGTGAATGCTAGTTTCAAGCATGACTATTTGAGATCTTCTGGCCTTTTAAAACATCACATCAACCACCAACCACCAACCCCCTTACTCCCGTCTCTCTTACTCACTCAATTTGTGCTTTGTATGACCTAAAAGTACAAACCCCGTTTCCATATGAGTTGGGAAATTGTGTTAATACAACGGAATACAATGATTTGCAAATCCTTTTCAACCCATATTCAGTTGAATATGCTACTAAGAAAACATATTTTAAGTTCAAACTGATAAACTTTTTTTTTTTTTGCAATAGACCATTAACTTTAGAATTCGATGCCAGCAACACGTGACAAAGAAGTTGGGAAAGGTGGCAATAAATACTGATAAAGTTGAGCAATGCTCATCAAACACTTATTTGGAACATCCCACAGGTGTGCAGGCTAATTGGGAACAGGTGGGTGCCATGATTGAGTATAAAAGCAGCTTCCATGAAATGCTAAGTCATTCACAAACAAGGATGGGGCGAGAGTCACCAATTTGTAAGAAAATTGTCGAACAGTTTTAGAACAACATTTCTCAACGAGCTATTGCAAGGAATTTAGGGATTTTAGCATCTTCGGTCCGTAAAATCATCAAAAGGTTCAGAGAATCTGGAGAAATCACTGTACGTAAGCGATGATATTACGGAGCTTTGATCAATCAATCAATCAATCAATGTTTATTTATATAGCCCCAAATCACAAATGTCTCAAAGGACTGCACAAATCATTACGAATACAACATCCTCGGAAGAACCCACAAAAGGGCAAGGAAAACTCACACCCAGTGGGCAGGGAGAATTCACATCCAGTGGGACGCCAGTGACAATGTTGACTATGAGAAACCTTGGAGAGGACCTCAGATGTGGGCAACCCCCCCCTCTAGGGGACCGAAAGCAATGGATGTCGAGCGGGTCTAACATGATACTGTGAAAGTTCAATCCATAGTGGCTCCAACACAGCCGCGAGAGTTCAGTCCAAAGCGGATCCAAGACAGCAGCGAGAGTCCCGTCCACAGGAGACCATCTCAAGCGGAGGCGGATCAGCAGTGTAGAGATGTCCCCAACCGATACAGGCGAGCGGTCCATCCTGGGTCTCGACTCTGGACAGCCAGTACTTCATCCATGGTCATCGGACCGGACCCCCTCCACAAGGGAGGGGGGGACATAGGAGAAAGAAAAGAAGCGGCAGATCAACTGGTCTAAAAAGGAGGTCTATTTAAAGGCTAGAGTATACAGATGAGTTTTAAGGTGAGACTTAAATGCTTCTACTGAGGTAGCATCTCGAACTGTTACCGGGAGGGCATTCCAGAGTACTGGAGCCCGAACGGAAAACGCTCTATAGCCCGCAGACTTTTTTTGGGCTTTGGGAATCACTAATAAGCCGGAGTCCTTTGAAGGCAGATTTCTTGCCGGGACATATGGTACAATACAATCGGCAAGATAGAATGGAGCTAGACCGTGTAGTATTTTATACGTAAGTAGTAAAACCTTAAAGTCACATCTTAAGTGCACAGGAAGCCAGTGCAGGCGTAATATGATCAAACTTTCTTGTTCTTGTCAAAAGTCTAGAAGCCGCATTTTGTACCAACTGTAATCTTTTAATGATCCCTCAGGCGGTACTACATTAAAAACCCACATCGGTGTGTAAAGGATATCACCACATGGGCTCAGGAACACTTCATAAAACCATTGTCAGTAAATACAGTTGAACGCTACATTTGTAAGTGCAAGTTATAATTCTACTATGCAAAGCAAAAGCCATTTATCAACAACACCCAGGAACGCCGCCGGCTTCGCTGGGCCCGAGCTCATCTAAGATGGACTGATGCAAAGTGGAAAAGTGTTCTGTGGTCTGATGAGTCCACATTTCAAATTATATTTGGAAACTATGGACGTGGTGTCCTCCGGAGCAAAGAGGAAAATAACCATCGGGATTGTTATAGGCGCAAAGTTCAAAAGCCAGCATCTGTGATGGTATGGTGGTGTATTAGTGACCAAGGCGTGGGTAACTTACACATCTGTGAAGTCACCATTAA
Source organism: Nerophis ophidion (assembly GCF_033978795.1). Taxonomy (NCBI): domain Eukaryota; kingdom Metazoa; phylum Chordata; class Actinopteri; order Syngnathiformes; family Syngnathidae; genus Nerophis; species Nerophis ophidion. The sequence continues at coordinate 44,686,893 of NC_084626.1, forward strand.
TCCGGAATGGTCCATACAGGTTTTGGAGCAACATATGTTGTCATCCAAGCAACGTTATTATGGACACCCCTGCTTATTTCAGCAAAACAATGCCAAACCACGTGTTACCTCAACGTGGCTTCGTAGTAAAAGACTGCGGGTACTTTCCTGGCCCGCCTGCAGTCCAGACATGTCTCCCATCAAAAATGTGTGGCACATTATGAAGCGTAAAATACGGACTGTTGAACAAATTAAGCTGTACATAAAGCAAGAATGGTAAAGAATTCCACTTTAAAAGCTTCTACAATTAGTTTCCTCAGTTCCCAAACATTTATTTAGTGTTGTTAAAAGAAAAGGTGATGTAACACAGTGGTGAACATGCCCTTTCCCAACTACTTTGGCACGTGTTGCAGCCATGAAATTCTAAGTTAATTATTATTTGCAAGAAAATAATAAAGTTTATGAGTTTGAACATCAAATATCTTGTCTTTGTAGCATATTCAACTGAATATGGGTTGAAAAGGATTTGAGAATTATTATATTCCGTTTATATTTACAACTAACACAATTTCTCAACTTCACGGTGGGAGAGGGGTTAGTGCGTCTGCCTCACAATACGAAGGTCCTGCAGTCCTGGGTTCAAATCCAGGCTCGGGATCTTTCTGTGTGGAGTTTGCATGTTCTCCCCGTGAATGCGTGGGTTCCCTCCGGGTACTCCGGCTTCCTCCCACCTCCAAAGACATGCACCTGGGGATAGGCCCCTCCCACCTCCAAAGACATGCACCTGGGGATAGGCCCCTCCCACCTCCAAAGACATGCACCTGAGGATAGGTTGATTGGCAACACTAAAATTGGCCCTAGTGTGTGAGTGTGAGTGTTGTCTGTCTATCTGTGTTGGCCCTGTGATGAGGTGGCGACTTGTCCAGGGTGTACCCCGCCTTCCGCCCGATTGTATCTGAGATAGGTGCCAGCGCCCCCCGCAACCCCGAAAGGGAATAAGCGGTAGAAAATGGATGGATGGATGGAGAATTTCCCAACTCATATGGAAACGGGGTTTGTAGGGGACTAGTCTCTGTTTTTTGGGGGGGCAACTGACTTAGTTCCTGTGGTTGAGCTCACAGAACATCACAGGGATGGCAACTTTTCTGCTCGGCCAGCAGAAACGTTTCCCTGGTCTTCGTCCTCGGCGGCGGGAAGCCGTGCCACAGCTTGTCCTGATTACCAAGCAGACGGGAAGCCGTGGCAAGACGCGACCGGAACACTCGGGTGCTTGTTTACCGTCCTTCATGTCTCAAACCGATCATCTCTGGAGGGAAGCTCTTCATTTCGACTGTTGGTTCGTACGTGTTGTTTCCGTCTTATGTCCGTACACAACCTCAATCAGCTTGTGGGAAAACGCACAATATAATCACATTCTGAGTAAACAATGTCAGACCGCATGTTTTTATAATCTTACTGCCCTCAGAATGCCAACCGAGCGTGCATTTTGTTAATCTCCAGCTTTACTTCTCCCTCCCCCCCAGCCTCCCTTTCCTGTGATCATTGCTTTCCCTCTGATTTGTATCTACATCTTACTGCCTTCTAGCCAATTAGCAAAGGCAAACACGACAACAATCGGCCTCTCGGCTTAATAAACTCCACCTTTTCAGCAGTAAATGCCAACTGATTCCTCAGTGCATTGTCATTGAGAAGAGAGCCTGCTGGCTTTGGTCTTTATCCAGAAGAAAGGTCTCCTTTGCAATTGTAAGGCGGTCGGTCGCCCCCACCAAAAAAACACAAATTGTTGAAGTGGCAGACAAAAGCTGAAAGGAGGACGACAATAGTCCAGGGAGCCTGAGGCAGATTGAAGTTAACCAGCTCAGTTAGTGATTGTGCTTTGGTTTTGTCGGCCGACATTCCAGTTCAGTGTTCCCTCGCTACAACACGATTTACTTTACACGGCCTCGCTATTGCACACATTTTTTAACCTTTGTCTTGTGTTAGGGTCGGCACCGACCCGTTTCAGTTTTTAAATGCATAAAAACACCACATACATTTATTTTTTTGCATCAAAGCTTTTTGACTTTGTCAGGAACCTCTTTGTCAACAAAATAAAACATTTAAATTTTTTTCACTAAATTATAAAATGCTCTGGTAGAAATTATGCCCTTGGTGTTGTTAGGGTCGGTTTCGACCCAGTTATAAAAATAAGATGATAAAGCAATGATAAGAGCCAAAACTGAACACACTGACAGCCAGCTCCTCTCCCAATCATGTGAGCTTTAGTGGATTCTCATTTTACCTTGTTATCCTGTACAAAAACAAACAAAAGACGGACACTAAAAGTGTCACTTTTTGCCACTCTGATTTTGTTTTTTTATTAGTTTTGGAACTAGTAATCTATTTCTCTTGGTTTCATTTGCTTGATTGGTTGTTGTTGGATTTCTGTTGCTGAAAAAAATACTTTTTAGCCTTTTTCTTGAAGTAAATATATATGGGTCGAAATTGACCCGTAACACCATAGATGTTACTATAGTTAAAATTCTTAAAATGAAAAAATGAATAAAACACATTTATTTAAGAGATGTGTTCTAATACCCCTTAGTAATAGTTAGGTAACACAGCAACCTTATTTTTATTTATATGATTCTCTTGAGGTTCGTTTTACCATTTTTAAAAATTGAAATCGAGGGGTATACTGCCAAAAAAAAAGGCCAATGGCCCAAACCAAAAATTTAAAACCAATATTTTCAAGGATAAGGAAGCCTAACAAGGTAACCAAGAGATGAGAAACAAATTGGATGATAGATAATTGTTTTTAGTGTATTTTACAGCTGATTTAAGACATGGGTCAAAACCGACCCGTTAACATAAGAGACGGTAACAGAAAGTTAACACAAGAGGAAGGTTAAAGGCCTACTGAAATTAGATTTTCTTATTCAAACGGGAATAGCAGGTCCATTCTATGTGTCATACTTGATCAATTCGCGATATTGCCATATTTTTGCTGAAAGGATTTAGTAAAGAAAATCGACGATAAAGTACTTCCTGAAAAAGCCTCGCCTTTACCAGAAGTCGCAGACGATGACATCACATGTTGATGGCTCCTCACATATTCACATTGATTTTAACGGGAGTCTCCAACAAAAACAGTTATTCGGACCGAGAAAACGACAATTTCCCCATTAATTTGAGCGAGGATGAAAGATTCGTGTTTGAGGATATTGATAGCGACGGACTAGAAAAAAAAATTGAAATCAAAAAAATATAAAAAACGAGTTAAAAAAAACAAAACGCGATAGCATTGGGACATATTCCGATGTTTTTAAACACATTTACTAGGATAATTCTGGGAAATCCCTTATCTTTCTATTGTGTTGCTAGTGTTTTAGTGAGTTTAATCAATCAATCAATCAATCAATGTTTACTTATATAGCCCTAAATCACTAGTGTCTCAAAGGGCTGCACAAACCACTACGACATCCTCGGTAGGCCCACATAAGGGCAAGGAAAACTCACACCCAGTGGGACATCGGTGACAATAATGACCCAGTGGGACGTCGGTGACAATGATGACTATGAGAACATGATACTGTGAAAGATCAATCCATAATGGATCCAACATAGTACCTGATAGTCGGAGGTGTTTGTCCACGGCCGGGTGTTGACGTACGTAGACATAATGATAGCTAGAAAGATAATAAAATAAATAAATAAATAAATAAAATTTAAAAAAATTTAAAAAAAAGAAGGAATACCGAAAGATGAAAGGGAAGAGAGAGAGGCAACCTATATCAATTTTGTAGATTGTTATAGTAACAATGGTTTAAGCTCTGTCAATATGCCTTGTGTTACCCAGTTTACCCTAGGGCAACACATTGATTTTAACGGGAGTCTCTAACAAAAACAGTTATTCGGACGGAGAAAACGACAATTTCCCCATTAATTTGAGCGAGGATGAAAGATTTGTGTTTGAGGATATTGATAGCCACGGACTAGAAAAAAAAATAAAAATAAAAAAAATATAAAAAACGATTTTAAAAAAACAAAACGCGATAGCATTGGGACATATTCCGATGTTTTTAAACACATTTACTAGGATAATTCTGGGAAATCCATTATCTTTCTATTGTGTTGCTAGTGTTTTAGTGAGTTTAATAGTACCTGATAGTCGGAAGGGTGTCTCCACGGGTGTCTTGACGTACGTATACATAATGGCAGTGTCCCATCATGGAGCAGTTGGGTCAACCCCCAACCGAAAATGAGGTCCTGGATGCCGTGAGTAAACTGAGCAACAACAAGGCCTCTGGACCAGATGGGATTCCAGCAGAAATCCTCAAGCAAGGAGGACCAAAACTCCTGTGTCACATCCATAGCCTGCTGGGCAAAATCTGGGATGAAGAGGAAATACCGGCTGAGCTCAGGGATGCCCTGGTTGTTACCATCTTCAAAAATGGAGACAAGGCCGACTGTGGCAACTACAGGGGTATCTCCCTCCTGTCGACAACGGGCAAAGTGCTGGCTCGTATATTGGCCAACCGGCTACTGCCTCTGTCAGAGAACACCCTACCAGAATCGCAGTGTGGCTTTCGTCCTGCCAGGGGGACCTCCGACATGATTTTTACAGCTCGTCAACTGCAGGAAAAATGTCGGGAGCAACATCTACCTTTGTACATGGCGTTCATTGACCTCACAAAGGCCTTTGACTCCATAAACAGAACTGCCCTCTGGTGTGTTCTCTCCAAGATTGGATGCCCAGACAAGTATATAAAGATCTTGCGACTACTCCATGATGACATGACGGCAACCGTAGTCGGCAATGGTGGATTGGAGACACCTCCTTTCAAAGTAGACACTGGTGTTAAGCAGGGCTGCATCATCGCACCAACCCTGTTCGCCATCTTCATTTCCACCATCCTCCACATCACCAGCCAGAACCTACCTGAGGGAGTCAAGCTCATATACAGGACTGAGGGAGGGCTATTTAACATCAACAGATTCAGGGCAAAAAGCAAGGTGTTCACATCCTCCATCATGGAGCTCCAGTATGCGGATGACAATGCCCTAGTTGCACACTCCGAAGCGGACCTCCAGGACATCTTAAACGCCTTTGCCAGAGCCTACAGACTCCTGGGACTTGACATAAACATAAAAAAGACCCAAATCCTATACCAACCAGCTCCTGACACACTCCCACAACCCCCCACAATTCATGTGGGAGACAACATCCTGGATAATGTGGATCAATTCGCCTACCTTGGCAGCCTTCTCTCTACAAGAGCTGTCATTGACGCAGAGATTCACCACCGCATTGGGTGTGCCAGTGCAGCCTTTGCCAGGCTGCGGAAGAGGGTTTTTGAAACCGAGACATCCAGACAAAGACAAAGCTACTTGTCTATCAAGCAGTAGTTCTGCCCACACTGCTCTATGGAGCCGATATCTGGACCACCTACAGCAGACATCTGAAGGCCCTGGAGCAGTACCACCAACGATGTCTCCGGAAGATCCTCAGGATCGGTTGGGAGGAGAGGCGTACAAACATCAGTGTTCTGAAAGAAGCCAACATCTCCACCATCGCCACAACCATCATCCGACATCAACTGCGATGGACAGGCCATGTCATACGCATGCCTGACAACCGCCTTCCAAAGCAAATGCTGTATGGCCAGCTAAAGGAAGGAAAACGTACCCAAGGAGGGCAGAAGAAGAGGTACAAGGATAACATCAAAACCCACCTGAGAAAGTGTCACTTCAGCCTCAGTAACTGGAAGGGGGTAGCCCACCAGAGGAACATGTGGAGCAAGATGGTCCATGAAGGCACAACTCACCTAGAGAAGGACCTCCACCGTGCCGCAGAAACCAAGAGGCAACAGAGAAAGGAGAGATCCACCACCAACACAGCTCCTCACACCACAACCACTACCCAGTCAACCACCCACGCATGCCCCCACTGCGATAAAGTCTGCGGATCCAGGATCGGCCTCTACAGCCACCTGAGGACCCACAGATGACCAGACCCACCGACAGGAGGACAATCTTACTCGTCTCGAGTGATCGCCGATGATGATGATGATACATAATGATAGCTAGAAAGATAATAAAAATAAATAAAAAAAATTAAAAAAAAAAAAGAAGGAATACCGAAAGATGAAAGGGAAGAGAGAGAGGCAACCTGTATTAATCTTGTAGATTGTTATAGTAACAATGGTTTAAGCTCTGTCAATATGCATTGTGTTACCCAGTTTACCCTAGGGCAACACATTGATTTTAACGGGAGTCTCCAACAAAAACAGTTATTCGGACCGAGAAAACGACAATTTCCCCATTAATTTGAGCGAGGATGAAAGATTCGTGTTTGAGGATATTGATAGCCACGGACTAGAAAAAAAAAAAAAATAACAAATTAAAAAAAACAAAACGCGATAGCATTGGGTACATATTCCGATGTTTTTAAACACATTTACCAGGATAATTCTGGGAAATCCCTTATCTTTCTATTGTGTTGCTAGTGTTTTAGTGAGTTTAATAGTACCTGATAGTCGGAGGGGTTTGTCCACGGCCGGGTGTTGACGCCAATGTCTCAGGGGAGTCGATGGCAGCTCAGCTTTTATCCGGTACGAACTGACTTTTTAACTAAATTGCGATTTTAAATTTCCCGGGACTTTTTTCTTGAAAACGTCGCGTAATGATGACGTGTACACGTGACATCACGGGCTGTTATGAATATGAGCGCTGCACACACACACAGCTAAAAGTCGTCTGCTTTAACGGCATAATTACACAGTATTTTGGACATCTGTGTTGCGGAGACTTTTGCTATTTGTTCAATTAATATTGGAGAAGTCAAAGTAGAAAGACGGAGTTGGGAAGCTTTCAATCAATCAATCAATGTTTATTTATATAGCCCCAAATCACAAATGTCTCAAAGGACTGCACAAATCATTACGACCACAGCATCCTCGAAAGAACCCACAAAAGGGCAAGGAAAACTCACACCCAGTGGGCAGGGAGAATTCACATCCAGTGGGACGCCAGTGACAATGCTGACTATGAGAAACCTTGGAGAGGACCTCAGATATGGGCAACACCCCCCCCCCCCCTCCCCTCTAGGGGACCGAAAGCAATGGATGTCGAGCGGGTCTAACATGATACTGTGAAAGTTCAATCCATAGTGGCTCCAACACAGCCGCGAGAGTTCAGTTCAAGCGGATCCAAGACAGCAGCGAGAGTCCCGTCCACAGGAAACCATCCCAAGCGGAGGCGGATCAGCAGCGTAGAGATGTCCCCAACCGATACACAGGCGAGCGGTCCATCCTGGGTCTCGACTCTGGACAGCCAGTACTTCATCCATGGCTCTCGGACCGGACCCCCTCAGGAGAAAAAAGAAAAGAAGCGGCAGATCAACTGGTCTAAAAAGGAGGCCTATTTAAAGGCTAGAGTAAACAGATGAGTTTTAAGGTGAGACTTAAATGTTTCTACTGAGGTAGCATCTCGAACTGTTACCAGGAGGGCATTCCAGAGAACTGGAGCCCGAACGGAAAACGCTCTATAGCCCGCAGACTTTTTTTGGGCTCTAGGAATCACTAATAAGCCGGAGTCTTTTGAACGCAGATTTCTTGCCGGGACATATGGTACAATACAATCGGCAAGATAGGATGGAGCTAGACCGTGTAGTATTTTATACGTAAGTAGTAAAACTTTAGCCTTTAGCCACACAAACACACGGTGATTCCTTGTTTTAAATTCACGGAGGGGGAACTTTAGTATGGATCACAGCGGACATGTCAACCAGCAGGTTTCGGTGAGAAAATTGTGGTTAAAAAGTCGCCTCTTACCGGATATCAGCTGAGCTTGTGTCGTCTGTACAGCTGCCGTCGACTTCCCCAAGACACTGCGCGTCAACACACGGCCGTGGACGTACACTTCCGACTATCAGGTACTGTTAAACTCACTCAAACACTAGCAACACAATAGAAAGATAAGGGATTTCCTAGAATTATCCTAGTAAATGTGTTTAAAAACATCGGAATATGTCCCAATGCTATCGCGTTTTGTTTTTTTTAACTCGTTTTGTTGATTTTTTTGATTTTTATTTTTTTTTCTAGTCCGTGGCTATCAATATCCTCAAACACGAATCTTTCATCCTCGCTCAAGTTAATGGGGAAATTGTCGTTTTCTCGGTCCGAATAGCTGTTTTTCTTGGAGACTCCCGTTAAAATCAATGTGTTGCCCTAGGGTAAACTGGGTAACACAAGGCATATTGACAGAGCTTAAACCATTGTTACTATAACAATCTACAAGATTAATATAGGTTGCCTCTCTCTTCCCTTTCGTCTTTCGGTATTCCTTCTTTTTTTTTTTTTTTTAATTAATTAATTAATGTATTTATTTATTTTTATTATCTTTCTAGCTATCATTATGTATACATACGTCACCTTCCGACTATCAGGTACTATTAAACTCACTAAAACACTATCAACACTATAGAAAGATAAGGGATTTCCCAGAATTATCCTGGTAAATGTGTTTAAAAACATCGGAATATGTCCCAATGGTATGGCGTTTTGTTTTTTTTAACTCGTGTTTTATATTTTTTTGATTTTTATTTTTTTTCTAGTCCGTGGCTATCAATATCCTCAAACACGAATCTTTCATCCTCGCTCAAATTAATGGGGAAATTGTCGTTTTCTCGGTCCGAATAACTGTTTTTGTTGGAGACTCCCGTTAAAATCAATGTGTTGCCCTAGGGTAAACTGGGTAACACAAGGCATATTGACAGAGCTTAAACCATTGTTACTATAACAATCTACAAGATTAATATAGGTTGCCTCTCTCTCTTCCCTTTCATCGTTCGGTATTCCTTCTTTTTTTTAAATTTTTTTTAAATTTTATTTATTTTTTTAATTTTTTTTATTATCTTTCTAGCTATCATTATGTATACGTACGTCAAGACACCCGTGGAGACACCCTTCCGACTATCAGGTACTATTAAACTCACTAAAACACTAGCCACACTATAGAAAGATAAGGGATTTCCCAGAATTATCCTAGTAAATGTGTTCAAAAACATCGGAATATGTCCCAATGCTATCGCGTTTTGTTTTTTTTAACTCGTTTTGTTGATTTTTTTGATTTTTATTTTTTTTTCTAGTCCGTGGCTATCAATATCCTCAAACACGAATCTTTCATCCTCGCTCAAGTTAATGGGGAAATTGTCGTTTTCTCGGTCCGAATAACTGTTTTTGTTGGAGACTCCCGTTAAAATCAATGTGTTGCCCTAGGGTAAACTGGGTAACACAAGGCATATTGACGGAGCTTAAACCATTGTTCCTATAACAATCTACAAGATTAATACAGGTTGCCTCTCTCTCTTCCCTTTCATCTTTCGGTATTCCTTCTTTTTTTTAATTTTATTTATTTATTTATTTATTTTTATTATCTTTCTAGCTATCATCATGTATACGTACGTAAAGACACCCGTGGAGACACCCTTCCGACTATCAGGTACTATTAAACACACTAAAACACTAGCAACACAATAGAAAGATAAGGGATTTCCCAGAATTATCCTGGTAAATGTGTTTGAAAACATCGGAATATGTCCCAATGCTATTGTGTTTTGGGTTTTTTTAACTCGTTTTTTATAATTTTTGGATTTTTATTTTTTTTCTAGTCCGTGGCTATCAATATCCTCAAACACGAATCTTTCATCCTCGCTCAAGTTAATGGGGAAATTGTCGTTTTCTCGGTCTGAATAACTGTTTTTGTTGGAGACTCCCGTTAAAATCAATGCTGTTGCCCTAGGGTAAACTGGGTAACACAGGGCATATTGACAGAGCTTAAACCATTGTTACTATAACAATCTACAAGATTAATATAGGTTGCCTCTCCCGCTTCCCTTTCATCTTTCGGTATTCTTTCTTTTTTTTTTAAATGTATTTATTTATTTATTTATTTTTATTATCTTTCTAGCTATCATTATGTATACGTACGTAAAGACACCCGTGGAGACACCCTTCCGACTATCAGGTACTATTAAACTCACTAAAACACTAGCAACACAATAGAAAGATAAGGGATTTCCCAGAATTATCCTAGTAAATGTGTTTAAAAACATCGGAATATGTCCCAATGCTATTGTGTTTTGTTTTTTTTAACTCGTTTTTATAATTTTTTGATTTTTATTTTTTTTCTAGTCCGTGGCTATCAATATCCTCAAACACGAATCTTTCATCCTCGCTCAAGTTAATGGGGAAATTGTCGTTTTCTCGGTCCGAATAACTGTTTTTGTTGGAGACTCCCGTTAAAATCAATGTGTTGCCCTAGGGTAAACTGGGTAACACAAGGCATATTGACAGAGCTTAAACCATTGTTACTATAACAATCTACAAGATTAATATAGGTTGCCTCTCCCGCTTCCCTTTCATCTTTTGGTATTCCTTCTTTCTTTTTCTTTTTTTTAAAATGTATTTATTTATTTATTTATTTTTATTATCTTTCTAACTATCATTATGTATACGTACGTCAAGACACCCGTGGAGACACCCTTCCGACTATCAGGTACTATTAAACTCACTAAAACACTAGCAACACAATAGAAAGATAAGGGATTTCCCAGAATTATCCTAGTACATGTGTTTAAAAACATCGGAATATGTCCCAATGCTATCGCGTTTTGTTTTTTTGAACTCGTTTTTTATATTTTTTTGATTTTTATTTTTTTTCTAGTTCGTGGCTATCAATATCCTCAAACACGAATCTTTCATCCTCGCTCAAGTTATTGGGGAAATTGTCGTTTTCTCGGTCTGAATTGCTGTTTTTGTTGGAGGCTCCCATTAAAATCAATGTGAATATATGAGGAGCCATCAACATGTGACGTCATCGTCCGTGACTTCCGGTGGAGGCGGGGCTTTTCTCCAGTTGAGAACTTTATCGTGGATGTTCTCTACTAAATCCTTTCAGCAAAAATATGGCAATATCGCAAAATGATCAAGTATGACACATAGAATGGACCTGCTATCCCCGTTTAAATAAGAAAATCTCATTTCGGTAGGCCTTTAATATAGTAACATCATTAAATTAAGAAAAAACATTTTATTTTTAACTAAAGAAGGATTTGGTGAATGCGCATATGAAACTGGTGGAGTTCGGTACCTCCAACAAGGTTAAAGGGGAACATTATCACCAAACCTATGCAAGCGTCAATATATACCTTGATGGTGCAGAAAAAAGACCATGTATTTTTTTAACCGATTTCCGAACTCTAAATGGGTGAATTTTGGCGGATTAAACGCCTTTCTGTTTATCGGTCTTTTAGCGATGACGTCAGAACGTGACGTCACCGAGGTAACACACCCGCCATTTTCATTTTCAACACATTACAAACACCGGGTCTCAGCTCTGTTATTTTCCGGGTTTTTTTTGGACTATTTTTTGGAACCTTGGAGACATCATGCCTTGTCGGTGTGTTGTCGGAGGGTGTAACAACACTAACAGGGAGGGATTCAAGTTGCACGACTGGCAAGAAATCTGCCGCCAGACCCCCATTGAATGTACCAGAGTGTCTTCACATTTGACCGGCGATGCTAAGACAGACATGGCACAGAGATGTATGGATAACCTGCAGATGCATTTGCAACCATTAAGTCAACAAAATCAGAAAGGTGAGTTTTGTTGATGTTGTTGACTTATGTGCTAATCAGACATATTTGGTCGCGGCATGACTGCCAGTTAATCGACGCTAACATGCCACGCTAATCAATGCTAACAGGCTATTTACGCTAGCTGTATGTACATTTGAAACTAGATACCCACATTTAATGCGAAACAAACACTTACCAATCGACAGATTTAAGTTGCTCCAGTGTCACAAGATGCGAAAGTCCTAATCGTTTGGTCCGCACATTTTACCGGCGATGCTAATAAGGCAGCCATGCTATGAGCCACTTCATTAGGTACACTCACGCTATGGCCGAGTAGCGTCAATAGCTATTCGCTCAATAGCTTCAATTTATTCTTCAATTTCGTTTTCGCTATCTGCCTCCATACTCCGACCATCTGTTTCAATACATGCGTAATCTGTTGAATCGCTTAAGCCGCTGAAATCCGAGTCTGAATCCGAGCTAATGTCGCTATATCTTGCTGTGGTAACCGCCATGTTTGTTTGTATTGGCAGCCCTGTATGACGTCACAGGGAAATGGATAGTGGTTTCGAAGATAGCAAAAATAAGGCACTTAAAAGCTTTATTTAGGGATATTCCGGGACCGGTAACATTTTGAAAAAAACTTCAAAAAATACAACAAGCCACTGGGAACTGATTTTTATTGTTTTTAACCCGTTTGAAATTGTGATAATGTTCCCCTTTAAGAACCACTGGTTTAGTTGGTAAAAATTGTTTTAGTTGTAGTGTAAAATTTACAAAAAATTGCTTGTAGCGAGGACTGGGCGATATGGCCTTTTATTAATATCTCCATATTTTTAAGCCATATCACGATACACCATATATATTTGGATATTTTGCCTTAGCCTTGAATGAACACTTGATGCATATAATCACAGCAGTATGATGATTCTATGTGTCTACATTCAAACATTCTTCTTCATACTGCATTAATATATGCTACTTTTTAAACTTTCATGCAGAGAGGGAAACCACAACTAAAAGTGTATTTATTAAACAGTTATTAAGCAGTAGCACAAACATTCATGTCATTTCAAAACAGAAAGTGCAAGATTGTCAGAGACATTTTAAAACAAGCTATGAGTGCACTTTTGTGCATGTCACTAAGATGACATATCAAAACAACACTAAATTAAAGTGCACTTTTTGTACAGAACGCCACTACAATAGTTTAAAACAAATAAAGTGCACCTTTGTGCATGATGTCACAGAACATATTTCAATATGTGTCAAATAAAAATGAGCTGCATAATAGGAAATCATCGATCTCTCAGACGGCACTGTATCAAAAACCGACATAAATCTCTAAAAGATATCACCACATGGGCTCAGGAACACTTCAGAAAACCACTGTCACTAAATACAGTTGGTCGCTACATCTGTAAGTGCAAGTTAAAACTCTACTATGCAAAGCGAAAGCCATGTATCAACAACATCCAGAAACGCCGCCGGCTTCTCTGGGCCCGAGACCATCTAAGATGGACTGATTCAAAGGGGAAAAGTGTTCTGTGGTCTGACGAGTCCACATTTCAAATTGTTTTGGGAAATATTCTACATTGGGTCATCTGGACCAAAGGGAAAGCGAACCATCCAGACTGTTATCGACGCAAAGTTGAAAAGCCAGCATCTGTGATGGTATGGGGGTGCATTAGTGCCCAAGGCATGGGTAACTTACACATCTGTGAAGGCACCATTAATGCTGAAAGGTACATACAGGTTTTGGAACAACATATGCTGCCAACTAAGCGCCGTCTTTTTCATGGACGCCCCTGCTTATTTCAGCAAGACAATGCCAAGCCATATTCAGCACGTGTTACAACAGCGTGGCTTCGTAAAAAAAAGAGTGCGGGTCCTTTCCTCGCCTGCCTGCAGTCCAGACCTGTCTCCCATGGAAAATGTGTGGCGCATTATGAAGCGTAAAATACGACAGCGGAGACCCCGGACTGTTGAAGGACTGAAGCTCTACATAAAACAAGAATGGGAAAGAATTCCACTTTCAAAGCTTCAACAATTAGTTTCCTCAGTTCCCAAACGTTTATTGAGTGTTGTTAAAAGAAAAGGTGATGTAACACAGTGGTGAACATGCCCTTTCCCAACTACTTTGGCACGTGTTGCAGCCATGAAATTCTAAGTTAATTATTATTTGCTAAAAAAAAATAAAGTTTATGAGTTTGGACATCAAATATCTTGTCTTTGTAGCATATTCAACTGAATATGGGTTGAAAATGATTTGCAAATCATTGTATTCCGTTTATATTTACATCTAACATAATTTCCCAACTCATATGGAAACAGGGTTTGTAATTGCTTGTTATATCCAACCAGATGAAACATTGAGGATTAATACAATTGTTTTGACTATTTTATAATGTGTGTGAAAGTGTAACTGTCATGTCTGGAAAAGAAAATCTGGCCAGCTTGCTAAACAGCTGAAGGACAAGAAAATACGAGTAATGAAATAGTTTGTTACCTTTCTTCACACAGTTTTCTCCTCCTAATAGTACATGGCTCATATTAAAAAGGAACGAACCCTCTTCCAAGGTTGTATTATTGTAATTATATGTACTTGAGTTTTTGCCATCAAAGCCATTTCCTTTTCAAATCCTGCATGTACTTTTCCTTAAATCACGATCACTTTGTTTTTGGGACCCTCAGACCCCCCCCACACCCTTCTCCAATTGCATTCTTTTAGCAGCATGAGACAGTCGGACTCGGGGGACTGGATTTTCATGTCATGCTGTCACAAGATGAGATACTTTCTCGATATTTCTTATGATCTCAGTCATATTTTTGGACTTTTTTTTCGTCTTGGCCCGTTAATGAATAAGTCATGTTTCTTGCAACAGCGCTAGCCTTGACCAGAACACCAGGAAGTGAGTGTAATGAACCACACAGACACACATTAGTGTGTTTCATTTAGGTGTTCTATGCTGTAGTGTCGACATGCCCAAGGATGCACAAGAGTAAACTTTAATCAGGACCATACAATAAAAAGTGTTATTTTCAAGGGAAAGTAGAAGTTGGTTATCACAGGGCTTGGTTATATCTTGCCACTGGAGGGCGCTGTCTCTCGAATTGTTGTAAGGAAATGTACAGTATTAGGATCAGACCTGGGCAGCGCGGCGTCACAGGGGTTAGCGCTGGTGCCTCACAATAACAAGGTCATGGGTTCAGTCCCCGGACTCGGGGTCTTTCTGTGTGGAGTTTGCATGTTAGGTAGGTAAGTAAATGGGTTGTACAAACCCCATTTCCATATGAGTTGGGAAATTGTCTTAGATGTAAATATAAACGGAATATAATGATTTCAACCCATATTCAGTTGAATATGCTACAAAGACAAGATAGTTGATGTTCAAACTCATAAGCTTTATTTTTTTTCTTGCCAATAATAATCAACTTAGAATTTCATGGCTGCAACACGTGCCAAAGTAGTTGGGAAAGGGCATGTTCACCACTGTGTTACATCACCGTTTCTTTTAACAACACTCAATAAACGTTTGGGAACTGAGGAAACTAATTGTTGAAGCTTTGAAAGTGGAATTCTTTCCCATTCTTGTTTTATGTAGAGCTTCAGTCCTTCAACAGTCCGGGGTCTCCGCTGTCGTATTTTACGCTTCATAATGCGCCGCACATTTTTGATGGGAGACAGGTCTGGACTGCAGACGGGCCAGGAAAGTCTTTCTTTACGAAGCCATGCTGTTGTAACACGTACTGAATGTGGCTTGGCATTGTCTTGCTGAATTAAGCAGGGGCGTCTATGAAAAAGATGGGGCTTAGTTGGCAGCATATGTTGTTCCAAAACCTGTATGTACCTTTCAGCATTAATGGTGCCTTCACAGATGTGTAAGTTACCCATGCCTTGGGCACTAATGCACCCCCATACCATCACAGATGCTGGCTTTTGAACTTTGCCTCGATAACAGTCTGGGTGGTTCGCTTCCCCTTTAGTCCGGATGACACAATGTCGAATAGTTCCAAAAACAATTTGAAATTGTGGACTCGTCAGACCACAGAACACTTTTCCACTTTGCATCAGTCCATCTTAGATGATCTCAGGCCCAGAGAAGCCGGTGGCGTTTCTGGATGTTGTTGATAAATGGCTTTCACTTTGCATAGTAGAGCTTTAACTTGCACTTACAGATGTAGCGACCAACTGTATTTAGTGACAGTGGTTTTCTGAAATGTTCCTGAGCCCATATGGTGATATCCTTTAGAGAATGATGTCGGTTTTTGATCGAAGGTCACAGTCATTCAATGTTGGTTTCCGGCCATGCCGCTTACGTGGAGTGATTTCTCCAGATTCTCTGAACCTTTTGATGATATTATGGAGCGTAGATGTTGAAATCCCTAAATTTCTTGCAATTGCAGTTTGAGAAACGTTGTTCTTAAACTGTTTGACTATTTGCTCACGCAGTTGTGGACAAAGGGGTGTACCTCGCCCCATCCTTTCTTGTGAAAGACTGAGCATTTTTTGGGACGCTGTTTTTATACCCAATCATGGCACCCACCTGTTCCCAATTAGTCTGCACACCTGTGGGATGTTCCAAATAAGTGTTTGATGAGCATTCCTCAACTTTATCAGTATTTATTGACACCTTTCCCAACTCTTTTGTTATGTCTTGCTGGCATCAAATTTTAAAGTTTACCCTAACATCAAATATCTTGTCTTTGTAGCATATTCAACTGAATATGGGTTGAAAGTGATTTGCAAATCATTGCATTCTGTTTATATTTACATCTAACACAATTTCCCAACTCATATGGAAACGGGGTTTGTAAAATAATTATTTGGGAATGTCCGGCAGGGCCAGATGTGGCCCCCGGGCCTTAATTTGCCCCGGTGTGACTTAGACAAACATTGGCTTTCCGGATCAGTTCTTCATTCCGGTTGAAGTCCCTTTTGCTGGTGCTGCTTCCCCAACAAACCACTGCAAAGTACAAGGCACTGGCCGCAACAGACTTCATTTTTTTTACATCATTTTATGTTTGTTTTATTTGTTGGAATTATTTATTTGTTTTTAAATGTCGCTTTTTCTTTTTTATTGAAGCTTGTCGTTGTGATCCGGTTTGAGTCCCTTTTTGTGTTTTGATTATTCCTTGGACTCTTCCGATCCTTTTGTTTGAGCACTTCCTTGTTTGTATTTGTCACCATGGCGACTTCATATGCTCCACCTGCACTTACTTTCAGACGCACACCTGTTTTTGATTATTGTGTTAGTATTTAAGCCGGCCTGCAACCTTAGTTCTGTCTGGATGTTTTGTTTGCTCCATGCAACAGTTACGTTTGGTATTCTCCTTTGTATTTACCTGGCCAAGTCTCGTCTTAGCTTCCGGCTTGGGGGGCGGCATAGCTCGGTTGGTAGAGCGGCCGTGCCAGCAACTTGAGGGTTGCAGGTTCGATTCCCGCTTCCGCCGTCCTAGTCACTGCCGTAGTGTCCTTGGGCAAGACGCTTTACCCACCTGCTCCCAGTGCCACCCACACTGGTTTAAATGTAACTTAGATATTGGGTTTCACTATATAAAGCGCTTTGAGTCACTAGAGAAAAGCGCTATATAAATATAATTCACTTCACTTCTTTGGAGGTGGTAGAGGTCTAACCCCAGCTGCATGTCTTTGGAGGTGGGAGGGATCTAAACCCAGGTGCATTTCTTTGGCATAGCTCGGTTGGTAGAGCGGCCGTGCCAGCAACTTGAGGGTTGCAGGTTCGATTCCCGCTTCCGCCGTCCTAGTCACTGCCGTAGTGTCCTTGGGCAAGACGCTTTACCCACCTGCTCCCAGTGCCACCCACACTGGTTTAAATGTAACTTAGATATTGGGTTTCACTATGTAAAGCGCTTTGAGTCACTAGAGAAAAGCGCTATATAAATATAATTCACTTCACTTCTTTGGAGGTGGTAGAGGTCTAACCCCAGCTGCATGTCTTTGGAGGTGGGAGGGATCTAAACCCAGGTGCATTTCTTTGGCATAGCTCGGTTGTTAGAGCGGCCGTGCCAGCAACTTGAGTATTGCAGGTTCGATTCCCGCTTCCGCCATCCTAGTCACTGCCGTTGTGTCCTTGGGCAAGACGCTTTACCCACCTGCTCCCAGTGCCACCCACACTGGTTTAAATGTAACTTAGATATTGGGTTTCACTATGTAAAGCGCTTTGAGTCACTAGAGAAAAGCGCTATATAAATATAATTCACTTCACTTCTTTGAAGGTGGGAGAGGTCTAACCCCAGTTGCATGTCTTTTGAGGTGGGAGGGGTCTAACCCCAGGTGCATTTCTTTGGCATAGCTCGATTGGTAGAGCGGCCGTGCCAGCAACTTGAGGGTTGCAGGTTCGATTCCCGCTTCCGCCATCCTAGTCATTGCCGTTGTGTCCTTGGGCAAGAATCTTTACCCACCTGCTCCCAGTGCCACCCACACTGGTTTAAATGTAACTTAGATATTGGGTTTCACTATGTAAAGCGCTTTGAGTCACTAGAGAAAAGCGCTATATAAATATAATTCACTTCACTTCTTTGAAGGTGGGAGAGGTCTAACCCCAGTTGCATGTCTTTTGAGGTGGGAGGGGTCTAACCCCAGGTGCATTTCTTTGGCATAGCTCGATTGGTAGAGCGGCCGTGCCAGCAACTTGAGGGTTGCAGGTTCGATTCCCGCTTCCGCCATCCTAGTCATTGCCGTTGTGTCCTTGGGCAAGACGCTTTACCCACCTGCTCCCAGTGCCACCCACACTGGTTTAAATGTAACTTACATATTGGGTTTCACTATGTAAAGCGCTTTGAGTCACTTGAGAAAAGCGCTATATAAATATAATTCACTTCACTTTGGACTGTTTGAACTCAAACTTTTGCTAACTACTAGCATTTAGCTTCCCGTGCGTAGGCACGTGTTGTCAACTGTTATTTTGTCATTTTTATACCAAACAAGTTCTGACCTGCTATCCTGCCTAGTCCGAGTCCTGTAGCATCCTGGGGTGGCAACTTGGCGCATCATTACGCGTCCCTAACGCAACATAGGTAACATTATTGACAGAGGATACACAATTCTCACAACTAACCTTGTCCACAGTACATTTACTAATGAATGAACTCTCTTCGCCATGACATCTGTTCGCCCAGGATGAGGCAATGGGAGGACCTGCCTCCCACCCAGGAAAGTCTTCCATAGAGGTTCTTTTTATCCCGCCCTTTGAACGCCATGGTGTCAGAGTAAATACCATTTTCTGCATCAGATCTGTCAAGCCATGACTGTGCAAAGGTCAGTGCGAACAAATGTTGTCCACTCGAGAGGTTGAAGCAACCTCACTTTTAATGACAGTCGGTGAGGTAACAAAATTCTGACATGTGAATCATACTAAATCGTCCATTCCTTTTCTATACCGTTTAGGGTCACGGGTGAGCTGGTGTCTATCCCACCAGACTTTTGGTGAGGGGTGGAGTAAACTCTGAACTAAGGTTGTACAGTATACCGGTGTTAGGATAGTACCGAGATACTAATGGATCATATTAGGGATGCACCGATTAATCGGTAACCGAATATATTCGGCCGAATATGGCAAAAAAAGCCACATTCGGCCTTCGGTGGAATGAGTTAAAAACAAGGCCGAATAGTGGCGTGTGACGCAATTTTTTGACGCAGTGACGCAATCAACCAACGTGCGGTGACGTTGGGATATGTTGTGTACCTGTATAAGTGTATGAGGTTACAAGCACACACTTATTGAGATTTAGTGGGGCCTCTGTTTACATTATTAGCCTGTTGTGTAGGCTACCTGTATAAGTGTATGAGGTTACAAGCACACACTTAATTGAGATTTACTTGAGCCTTCTGTTTACATTATTAGCATATCTACTGTGGCTAAGCAGACTTTTGCCAAAAGGACAATAATTCATTTGTTGTGGGTTTATCCACTTTAATGCACTTTATTATTTTTTTTGGAATGCATGTTTTGTTTGAAGGCCTAATATAAATGAAAAACTTTGTGCTTTTTTTTGAAAAGCAAAGCCTACTAGAATATTTAAAAAATGGCTTTATTAAAAAAAAAAATACTTTATTTGAAAAACATGTCTAAATATTTTCTAGGCTATTTATGCAATATAAATTTTTTTTTGAAAAACTGTGCATTCATTATTCGGTATTCGGCCTTCGGCCAAGCGTTTAAATTTTATTCGGCTTCGGCTTCGGCCACAAATATTCATTTCGGTGCATCCCTACTATGAACAACACCCCCACCTCCGGAGGAGACCGAAAGCAGTGGACGTCGAGTGGGTCTAACATAATATTGTGAAAGTCACCAGACAACCCTTGACAGATCTAGGTCAGGGTCCAGTGGCATGGAGTCCAAGACGACCGGGGACCCTTTTCTGCTGCAGCCTTCATCCGCTGTTGTGACGCTCCATAGGGTTAGCAATCATCCTCTGCCTGTTCCACCATTGAGGTCTTGGGTCATTATTTCCCCATAACTGGGCCCACAAGGATGTGAGGGTGCCTTCTTTTACCATCGCAGTCAGGTACTAGGCCTTTGCCAAGGGCCACCTGGGGTAACAGTAGTAAAAGGGTTAACCTCCTAGTGCCCCAAGCCCTATAATGAGACACACTGCATCCTATCAGTAAGATAAGAGTTAAACCAAGACAGGGCTAAGTCTGACATACCAATTCGTGTTTTGATACGTTCTAATAAAATATTATGATCGACGGTATCGAAAGCAGCGCTAAGATCGAGGAGCAGCAACACAGATGACGCATCAGAATCCATCGTTAGCAATAGATCATTAGTCATTTTTGCGAGGGCTGTGTCTCCCATAACAATGGGACCTCGGACTACGTTAAGGTAACGTGTGGAGTTCCCCAGGGTTCGGTCCTTGGACCTGCACTCTTCAGCATCTACATGCTGCCGCTAGGTGACATCATACGCAAATACGGTGTTAGCTTTCACTGTTATGCTGATGACACCCAACTCTACATGCCCCTAAAGCTGACCAACACGCCGGATTGTAGTCAGCTGGAGGCGTGTCTTAATGAAATTAAACAATGGATGTCCGCTAATTTTTTGCAACTCAACGCCAAAAAAACGGAAATGCTGATTATCGGTCCTGCTAGACACCGACCTCTATTTAATGATACAACTCTAACATTTGACAACCAAACAATTAAACAAGGCGACTCGGTAAAAAATCTGGGTATTATCTTCGACCCAACTCTCTCCTTTGAGTCACACATTAAAAGCGTTACTAAAACGGCCTTCTTTCATCTCCGTAATATCGCTAAAATTCGCTCCATTCTGTCCATTAAAGACGCCGAGATCATTATCCATGCGTTTGTTACGTCTCGTCTCGACTAATGTAACATATTATTTTCGGGTCTCCCCATGTCTAGCATTAAAAGATTACAGTTGGTACAAAATGCGGCTGCTAGACTTTTGACAAGAACAAGAAAGTTTGATCACATTACGCCTGTACTGTATATACCTTTATATACATATATACATACATATATACCTATACTGTATATACCTTTATATACATACATATATACCTGTACTGGCTTCCTGTGCACTTAAGATGTGACTTTAAGGTTTTACTACTTACGTATAAAATACTACACGGTCTAGCTCCATCCTATCTTGCAGATTGTATCGTACCATATGTCCCGGTAAGAAACCTGCGTTCAAAGGACTCCGGCTTATTAGTGATTCCTAGAGCCCAAAAAAAGTCTGCGGGCTATAGAGCCTTTTCATTTCTGGCTCCAGTTCTCTGGAATGCCCTCCCGGTAAAAGTTCGAGATGCTACCTCAGTAGAAGCATTTAAGTCTCACCTTAAAACTCATTTGTATACTCTAGCCTTTAAATAGACTCCCTTTTTAAACCAGTTGATCTGCTGTTTCTTTTCTTTTTCTCCCATGTCCCACTCTCCCTTGTGGAGGGGGTCCGGTCCGATCCGGTGGCCATGTACTGCTTGCCTGTGTATCGGCTGGGGACATCTCTGCGCTGCTGGTCCGCCTCCGCTTGGGATGGTTTCCTGCTTGCTCCGCTGTGAACGGGACTCTCGCTGCTGTGTTGGATCCGCTTTGGACTGGACTCTCGCGACTGTGTTGGATCCATTATGGATTGAACTTTCACAGTATCATGTTAGACCCGCTCGACATCCATTGCTTTCCTCCTCTCCAAGGTTCTCATAGTCATCATTGTCACCGACGTCCCACTGGGTGTGAGTTTTGCTTGCCCTTATGTGGGCCTACCAAGGATGTCGTAGTGGTTTGTGCAGCCCTTTGAGACACTAGTGATTTAGGGCTATATAAGTAAACATTGATTGATTGATATAAAGGAGCCTCCACTACCGGATGCACTTTAACGTCATGCCTAGGACATACAGAGTGAGTATGAGTCCATAACACACTAAATGGCTAACTGAATGATTGTGTGAGTGTGTTTGATTTACTGTGAACAATTTCATTAGTGTTGATGTAACAAGGTTATATTTATTGGTGGCATGTGAAGCTTGTGAACCCAAACAAATCCATAAATTATATAAACTGTCGGATTCAAATCGTGGTAAAAAAAAAGTTGTGGCTTATAGTCCACATATTACGGTAGTCATATTGTTTTTTCTGTGCCTTGTCTGCTGTTGTTTAATCACGTCAAAAACAGCGGTGGAGTTAACCTCCAGATGCTTAGAGATCTGAAGTCTGAAGAGGTAGTGACTTCTGGGACGCTCCAATTCAAAGGTTCCACTTTATAAAAACAACAACCTGGTCTGGAGTTCATTCAAGAGGTAAAAGAACATCTAATTGCACTATCATTGCTGTAAATGCAGCACATGAATAAGTCATTGCAAATGTCAGCTTGCCATTTATTGTATTTTTTAAATTTTTTTTTTACGATTGGCTGATAAAAGGTATAATTTAAAACTGGCAAGACAGCAACTTCAAAAAGCCTCAAGTGCCATATTAGGCAGGAATGCGAAAGCTGTCCAGGCCAAAAAAATGATCCAATTTTCTCCTGGCTTTAATTACAAAGAGGATCCCCTTTCATTGGCTGACCCCTTTGTGGAAAATGATCAAGTCAAGCATATCCAGAATGTTCTAATCTGAGGCCATATAGATGAAACACTCATATACAATGTCAGGTGAAGAATGTGACACACAGAGTCATGGCCATATTTTAATAGGCTGCAAAAAAGGAGCTAATATGAGAGAAAGACTCAAATTTAGGGGGGAAAAAATTCAAACCCCGTTTCCATATGAGTCGGGAAATTGTGTTAGATGTAAATATAAACGTAATTCAATTATTTACAAATCCTTTTCAACCCATATTTAATTGAATGCACAACAAAGACAAGATATTTGATGTTCAAATCTTAGAATTTCATGGCTGCAATACGTGCCAAAGTAGTTGGGAAAGGGCATGTTCACCACTGTGTTACATCACCTTTTCTTTTAACAACACTCAATAAACGTTTGGGAACTGAGGAAACTAATTGTTGAAGCTTTGAAAGTGGAATTCTTTCCCATTCTTGTTTTATGTAGAGCTTCAGTCCTTCAACAGTCCGTGGTCTCCGCTGTCGTACTTGACAGGTTTGGACTGCAGGCGGGCCAGGAAAGTACCCGCATTCTTTTTTTACGAAGCCACGCTGTTGTAACACGTGCTGAATGTGGCTTGGCATTGTCTAGCTGAAATAAGCAGGGGCGTCAATGAAAAAGATGGCCCTTACAGTAGATGGCAGCATATTTTGTTCCAAAACCTGTACGTACCTTTCAGCATTAATGGTGCCTTCACAGATGTGTAAGTTACCCATGCCTTGCGTCGATAACAGTCTGGATGGTTCGCTTCCCCTTTGGTCCGGATGACACGATGTCGAATATTTCCAAAAACAATTTGAAATGTGGACTCGTCAGACCACAGAACACTTTTCCACTTTCCATCAGTCCATCTCAGATGATCTCGGGCCCAGAGAAGCCGGCGGCGTTTCTGGATGTTGTTGATAAATGGCTTTTCGCTTTGCATAGTAGAGCTTTAACTTGCACTTACAGCTGTAGCGACCAACTGTATTTAGTGACAGTGGTTTTCTGAAGTTTTCCTGAGCCCATGTGGTGATATCCTTTGCGTCGATAACCGTCTGGATGGTTCGCTTCCCCTTTGGTCCAGACGACACCATGCCGAATATTTCCCAAAACAATTTGAAATGTGGACTCGTCAGAACACTTTTCCACTTTGCATCAGTCCGTCTTAGATGATCTTGGGCCCGGAGAAGCCGGCGGCGTTTCTGGATGTTGTTGAAAAATGTTTTTTCGCTTTGCATAGTAGAGCTTTAACTTGCACTTACAGATGTAGCGACCAACTGTATTTAGTGACAGTGTTTTTCTGAAGTTTTCCTGAGCCCATGTGGTGATATCCTTTAGAGATTGATGTCGGTTTTTGATACAGTGTCATATGAGGGATTGAAGGTCACGGTCATTCAATGTTGGTTTCTGGCCATGCCGCTTAGGTGGAGTGATTTCTCTAGATTCTCTGAACCTTTTGATGATATTATGGACTGTAGATGTTAAACAAGTTATCGATCATTTTGATCAGAAGGATCTGCACATGGACTTCATTTATAAGTAAAGGTAAGACCATAATAACGTTTTTTTTTTAATTAAATGTGCTTTTCATGATGGTATCCTTTTACATCACACTCAAATTTATAAGCGCAGGCCTAAATTTACCGCATGCCTTTGGTAAACGCCGGAGTGAGAAGAGGTTTTAAATGAATTAGCGCCCCGGTATGTTAGAAATTGAAAACAACTTTAGTCTTCTTGTGAACAAGAGGCAAAGTTCCCCCCAAAAAATGCATTCCCACTTTAAAAGTACGTAGAATAATATTTCTATCATGAAAATGCCTTTTAATGGACACCGTGTTTGTGGTAATGGTTTCAAATCGAAACAAGGAGAGTAATGGGACTTTGCCTTATTAAATGTTTTCCGTTCTCAGATGTCTCCACTCCGACAAAATAAAAGCATAAGTCATTGTGCCTGAAGTCTTTCTGGTAATGGCCAATAATAGCCTTTCTAATCTAAATAAAGCTGAAAAGTTTGCAATGGCAGCTGCAATATGGAAAGTCCTCATTTGTGATTGCCACATCCGTACTTAACATATTGCTACATGTGCCCTGCATTATTGTTTTTGTTTTTTTCCGGGAAACTTGGATGCGATTGAACCTCGCATGCAACGCTTGGTGATTGAGATCCAAAAATTGGGTACTGGTGGGATAAAGGAATTAGAGTCAAGACATGCAAACCTGTGTGCCATCCGTTTTTTTTTTTTAATAGTTTTAATCAAATCAATATGATATCACCAGAAACAAACAAATCACTTAAAGGCCTACTGAAATGAGATTTTCTTATTTAAACGGGGATAGCAGGTCCATTCTCTGTGTCATATTTATATTATTCATATATTATATATATAATATACATTATTTATTATTATTATTGTTTATTGTGAGCGAACTGTGGTGCTGAATTTCCCCCAGGGATCAATAAAGTACTTTCTATTCTATTCTATTTCGCGATATTGCCATATTTTTGCTGAAAGGATTTAGTAGAGAACGTCGACAATAAAGTTCGCAACTTTCGGTCGCTAATAAAAAAGCCTTGCCCGTACAGGAAGTAGCAGACGATGTGCGTGTGACGTCACGGGTTGTGGAGCTCCTCACATCCGAACATTGTTTACAATCATGGCCACCAGCAGCGAGAGCGATTCGGACCAAAAAAGCGACGATTCCCCCGTTAATTTGAGCGAGGATGAAAGATTTCTGGATGAGGAAAGTTAGAGTGAAGGACTAGAAAAAATAAAAAAAAAAGAGGGCAGTGGAAGCGATTCAGATGTTATTAGACACATTTACTAGGGCAGGGGTTGGGAACCTTTTTGGCTGAGGGAGCCCATCCATCCATCCATTTTCTACCGCTTATTCCCTTTTGGGGTCGCTGGCGCCTATCTCAGCTACAGTCGGGCGGAGGGCGGGGTACACCCTGGACAAGACGCCACCTCATCACAGGGCGGCTGAGAGAGCCATACAAGCCAAATATTTTTTAAAGTATTTCCGTAAGAGCCGAATAATTTTTTTTTTTTTTTTAACACTGAATACATCTAAATGCGTGCATTTTTAAGTAAGACCAACATTTTTAGAGGACAATAAGTCCCTTATTCTTTTTAATAACATTGTTATTCTGAAGCTAAACAAAAATAAATATAGTACTTCTTACCATTAATGCGACTTCTTGAACAGGTGCGGTATAAACCGGATGGATGGATTAAAATGCTGTTTTATATTTTGAACGTTATTTTTAACACTGCGATTACCACCGGAGTTATTGATTACTTATCGTGTTAAGCAATGTCAGCTAAGAGTTATCTGAGGGCCAAGTGCAGTCCTTAAAAGAGCCACATCTGGCTCCAGAGCCATAGGTTCCCTACCCCTGTACTAGGATAATTCTGGAAAATCCCTTATCTGCTTATTGTGTTACAAGTGTTTTAGTGAGGTTATATGGTACCTGAAAGTCGGAGGGGTGTGGTGACCGCCAGTGTCTCTGAGAGAAGCCACGTTTCTCGACGAGGAGAAGCAAAGGCAGCCGTTGGGGCCGGGCTGAGCTGTTTTTCCCCCCTCCTCCACGGTGGAAGCATCCCAAGTTTGGGGGCGGCCGGTCGGAGGAGGCAAGAGAGTCCGCAGCTGCCTCTTTGACAGGTGCAGGAGGAACGACGCAAGCTCTCCGCTCATGTCTACGGCAAGAGCCGACTTATTACCCCCATTTTCTCACCGAAACCTGCCTGTTCGCTTGACCGCTCTGTTCCATAGTAAAGCTTCACCGTCTTCTTTCGGGAATGTAAACAATGAAACACCGGCTGTGTTTGTGTTGCTAAAGGCGGCCGCAATACACCGCTTCCGACCTACATCTTTCTTCTTTGACGTCTCCATTATTAATTGAATAAATTGCAAAAGATTCAGCAACACAGGTGTCCAAAATACTGTGTAATTATGCGATTAAAGCAGACGACTTATAGCTGAGATCGGGGCTGGAAAAAATGTCCGCTACTATCCGTGACGTCACGTGCACACGTCATACGGCAACGTTTTCAACATTAAACTTTGCGCGAAATTCTAAATTGCAATTTAGTAAACTAAACATCGACGATAAAGTTCGCAACTGTTGGTCGCTAATAAAAAAGCCTTGCCTGTACCGGAAGTAGCAGACGATGTGCGCGTGACATCACGGGTTGTGGAGCTCCTCACATCTGAACATTGTTTACAATCATGGCCACCAGCAGCGAGAGTGATTCGGACCGAAAAAGCGACAATTTCCCCATTAATTTGAGCGAGGATGAAAGATTTCTGGATGAGGAAAGTTAGAGTGAAGGACTAGAAAAAAAAAAGGGCAGTGGGAGCGATTCAGATGTGATTAGACACATTTACTACGATAATTCTGGAAAATCCCTTATCTGCTTATTGTGTTACAAGTGTTTTAGTGAGGTTATATGGTACCTGAAAGTCGGAGGGGTGTGGTGACCACCAGTGTCTCTGACGAGGAGAAGCGAAGGCAGCCGTTGGGGCCGGGCTGAGCTGTTTTTCCCCCCCTCCTCCACGGTGGAAGCATCCCAAGTTCGGGGGCGGCCGGTCGGCGGAGGCAAGAGAGTCCGCAGCTGCCTCTCTGACAGGTGCAGGAGGAACGACGCAAGCTCTCCGCTCATGTCTACGGCAAGAGCCGACTTATTACCCCCATTTTCTCACCGAAACCTGCCGGTTTGCTTGACCGCTCTGTTCCATAGTAAAGCTTCACCGTCTTCTTTCGGAAATGTAAACAATGAAACACCGGCTGTGTTTGTGTTGATAAAGGCGGCCGCAATACACCGTTTCCCACCTACATCTTTCTTCTTTGACGTCTCCATTATTAATTGAATGAATTGTAAAAGATTAAGCAACACAGGTGTCCATAATACTGTGTAATTATGCGATTAAAGCAGACGACTTATAGCTGAGATTGGGGCCGGAAATACACGTCATCATACCGCGGCGTTTTCAACAGCATATTTCGAGCGAAATTTAAAATTGCAATTTAGTAAACTAAAAAGGCCGTAATGGGATGTGTTGCAATGTTAATATTTCATCATTGATATATAAACTATCAGACTGCGTGGTCGCTAGTAGTGGCTTTCAGTAGGTCTTTAATCCTGGGAATACTCAAAAATGGCCTCTTTGATTTGCCTTTTGTTGACGTGGTGCCAAACAAAGCAGGCCAGATGAGCGAATTTAATGCCACGGCGAACTCTTCCCTCTCGGCCGCCCACCTGTCACTTCCAGTCAAGTCCTGTGTCACAGGAATAAGTCGTTCCTAGAGGCTGGTTTGTAAACCCCTAGGGTGTGGCAGGTAAGACTCCCACCTCAAAGGCAACAACGTGTCATTACTCTTCACCCACCGAGCTGGAGGACATTCCTCCACTTTTCATGGCAGGCTGGCTTAGAGACGTCCTTTCCCCTCAGTTAGGTCGCATTTGAAGAGAAAATAGAGCAAATGGCCCTTTAATGGTTGCTGTAAACTGCACGCCGTGACAACTCCCAGGAGCAGCAGGCATGAAAAGGCCCTTACACAAAGATCTGTCCTTCACTCCGGTCTCTTCCACACTAAACCGGCTAAGGTTATCCAGGGTAAATCCCGCCTAACCTTATCCTTGTCCACACACACAATGGTTGTTTAAGACCATCCATCCATCCATTTTTTACCGCTTATTCCCTTTGGGGTTGTGGGTAGCGCTGTTGCCTATCTCAGGTACAATCGGGCGGAAGGCGGTGTACACCCTGGACAAGTTGCCACCTCATCGCAATATATATATATATATATATATATATACATATATATATATATATATATATATATATATATATATATATATATATATATATATATATATATATATATATATATATATATAAACTGTCTTTTTCTTAAACTGAACAAAAGTCATATGTCCACTGATGTTTGAAGGGGAACATTATCAGCAGCGTCAATATATACCTTGATGGTGCAGAAAAAAGACCATCTATTTTTTTAACCGATTTCCGAACTCTAAATTGGTGAATTTTGGCGAATTAAACGCCTTTCTGTTTATCGAGCTGGAGGCGATGACGTCAGAATGTGACGTCGCCGAGGTAACACACCCACCATTTTAATTTTCAACACATTACAAACACCGGGTCTCAGCTCTGTTATTTTCCGTTTTTCTGACTATTTTTTGGAACCTTGGAGACATCATGAATAACAGGGAGGGATTCAAGTTGCACCACTGGCCCCAAGATGCCAAAGTGTCTGCCGCCAGACCCCCATTGAATGTGCCAGAGTGTCTCCACATTTTACCGGCGATGCTAAAGCAGACATGGCACAGAGATGTATGGATAACCTGCAGATGCATTTGCAACGATAGTCAACGAAATCAAAAAGGTGAGTTTTGTTGATTTTGACTGCCAGCTAATCAATGCTAACATGCTATTTACCGGCGATGCTAAGGTAGACATGGCACAAAGATGTATGGATAACCTGCAGATGCATTTGCAACGATAGTCAACGAAATCAAAAAGGTGAGTTTTTGTTGATTTTGACTGCCAGCGAATCGATGCTAACATGCTACGCGAATCGATGCTAACATGCTATTTACCGGCGATGCTAAGGCATACATGGCACAGAGATGTATGGATAACCTGCAGATACATTTGCAACGATAGTCAACGAAATCAAAAAGGTGAGTTTTGTTGATTTTGACTGCCAGCTAATCGATGCTAACATGCTATTTACCGCCGGTGCCACAGCAGACATGGCACAAAGATGTATGGATAACCTGCAGATGCATTTGCAACGATAGTCAACGAAATCAAAAAGGTGAGTTTTGTTGATTTTGACTGCCAGCTAATCGATGCTAACATGCTATTTACCGGCGATGCTAAGGCAGACATGGCACAGAGATGTATGGATAACCTGCAGATGCATTTGCAACGACAGTCAACGAAATCAAAAAGGTGAGTTTTGTTGATTTTGACTGCCAGCTAATCGATGCTAACATGCTACGCTAATCGATGCTAACATGCTATTTACCGGCGGTGCTAAAGCAGACATAGCACAGAGATGTATGGATAACCTGTAGATGCATTTGCAACTATATTACGTTTCCTTCCACCCACATTTAATGCGAAACAAACACTTATCAATCGACGGATTTAAGTTGCTCCAGCGTCAAAAGATGCGAAAGTCCTGATCGTTTGGTCCGCACATTTTACCGGCGATGCTAACGCAGCTATTCGGCCATGCTATGGCTATGAATAGCGTCAATAGCTATTCGCTCAATAGCTTCAGTTTCTTCTTCAATACTTTCATACTCCAACCATCTGTTGGAGTAATCTGTTGGAGTAATCTGTTGAATCGCTTAAGCCGCTGAAATCCGAGTTTGAATCCGAGCTAATGTCGCTATATCTTGCTGTGCTATTCCCATTGTTTGTTTACATTGGCAGCACTGTGTGACGTCACAGGGAAATGGATAGTGGTTTCGAAGATAGAGAAAATAAGGCACTTTAAAGCTTTATTTAGGGATATTCCGAGACCGGTAAAATTTTGAAAAAAAATTCAAAAAATACAACAAGCCACTGGGAACTGATTTTTATTGCTTTTAACCCTTTTGAAATTGTGATAATGTTCCCCTTTGAAAACTCTACACTTGGAGTCAAATTTATGTTTCCCCAACAATTTCGCCATTTTTCCCCCTCGTGCACTAATTGACTGAAAAATCGCGCACTTGCCGCCCTTTGTGGTGCGAGCGTGATGACATCCCGTTACCGCTGGGAAAATGCATTTTTAGACAATATGACTTGCTTGAGTGGCTAGGAGAGCCAATAACAAGCGGCAGAAAATGGATTGATGGATGGGCGAAAAAGGACGGATTAAAAAAAATTAATGAATACCTTTTTTTTTTTTTTTCAAAAATCCGGGCCAAATTTTGGATGGTGGCATGCCGTATCTGCCTAGGAGACACTGTAACAAGCGGTAGAGAATGGATTGAAGGACAGATTTAAAAAAAAAAATTAAAAAAAAAAATATATATATATATGTATATTTATACATATATATGTGTGTGTGTATATATATATATATATATATATATATATATATATATATTATTTATTTATTTGATTTGATTTGATTTTTTTTTTACTTGACATTACTCGTGGGCCGGATTTTGGATGCTGGTGTGCCTTACCCAGTAACAAGCGGTAGAGAATGGATTGAAGGACAGATAAAAACATTCTTTATAGACATATGTCTATGTGTATGTGTGTATATATATATATATATATATATATATATATATATATATATATATATATATATATATAATCAATCAATCAATGTTTACTTATATAGCCCTAAATCACTAGTGTCTCAAAGGGCTGCACAGACCACCACGACATCCTTGGTAGGCCCACATAAGGGCAAGGAAAACTCACATCCAGTGGGACATTGGTGACAATGATGACTATGAGAACCTTAGAGAGGAGGAAAGCAATGGATGTCGAGCGGGTCTAACATGATACTGTGAAAGTTCAATCCACAATGGATACAACACAATCGCGAGAGTCCAGTCCAAAGAGGATCCAAGACACAGCAGCGAGAGTCCCGTTCACAGCGGAGCCAGCAGGAAACCATCCCAAGCGGAGGCGGACCAGCAGCGCAGAGATGTCCCCAGCCGATACACAGGCGAGCAGTACATGGCCACCGGATCGGACCGGACCCCCTCCACACGGGAGAGTGGGACATAGAAGAAAAAGAAAAGAAACGGCAGATCAACTGGTCTAAAAAGGGAGTCTATTTAAAGGCTAGAGTATACAAATGAGTTTTAAGGTGAGACTTAAATGCTTCTACTGAGGTGGCATCGCGAACTGTTACCGGGAGGGTATTCCAGAGTACTGGAGCCCGAACGGAAAATGCTCTATAGCCCGCAGACTTTTTTTGGGCTTTGGGAATCACTAATAAGCCGGAGTCCTTTGAACGCAGATTTCTTGCCGGGACATATGGTACAATACAA
>NC_084626.1:44726113-44803613 GCF_033978795.1 Nerophis ophidion
GCTTTGCCTTCCGGCTCAGCTCCTTCTTCACCACAACGGATCGATACAACGTCCGCATTACTGAAGACGCCGCACCGATCCGCCTGTCGATCTCGCGATCCACTCTTCCCCCACTCGTGAACAAGACTCCTAGGTACTTGAACTCCTCCACTTGGAGCAGGGTCTCCTCCCCAACCCGGAGATGGCACTCCACCCTTTTCCGGGCGAGAACCATGGACTCGGACTTGGAGGTGCTGATTCTCATTCCGGTCGCTTCACACTCGGCTGCAAACCGATCCAGTGAGAGCTGAAGATCCCGGCCAGATGAAGCCATCAGGACTACATCATCTGCAAAAAGCAGAGACCTAATCCCGTGGCCACCAAACCGGAACCCCTCAACGCCTTGACTGCGCCTAGAAATTCTGTCCATAAAAGTTATGAACAGAATCGGTGACAAAGGACAGCCTTGGCGGAGTCCAACCTTCACTGGAAACGTGTCCGACTTACTGCCAGCAATGCGGACCAAGCTCTGACACTGATCATACAGGGAGCGGACTGCCACAATAAGACATTCCGATACCCCATACTCTCTGAGCACTCCCCACAGGACTTCCCGAGGGACACGGTCGAATGCCTTCTCCAAGTCCACAAAGCACATGTAGACTGGTTGGGCAAACTCCCATGCACCCTCAAGAACCCTGCCGAGAGTATAGAGCTGGTCCACAGTTCCACGACCAGGACGAAAACCACACTGTTCCTCCTGAATCCGAGGTTCGACTATCCGGCGAAGCCTCCTCTCCAGTACACCTGAATAAACCTTACCGGGAAGGCTGAGGAGTGTGATCCCACGATAGTTGGAACACACCCTCCGGTCCCCCTTCTTAAAGAGAGGGACCACCACCCCGGTCTGCCAATCCAGAGGTACCGCCCCCGATGTCCACGCGATGCTGCAGAGTCTTGTCAACCAAGACAGCCCCACTGCATCCAGAGCCTTAAGGAACTCCGGGCGGATCTCATCCACCCCCGGGGCCTTGCCGCCGAGGAGCTTTTTAACTACCTCAGCGACCTCAGCCCCAGAAATAGGAGAGTCCACTACAGATTCCCCAGGCACCGCTTCCTCAAAGAAAGACGTGTTGGTGGGATTGAGGAGGTCTTCAAAGTATTCCCTCCACCAATCCACAACATCCGCAGTCGAAGTCAGCAGAACACCATCCGCACCATACACGGTGTTGATAGTGCACTGCTTCCCCTTCCTGAGGCGCCGTATGGTGATCCAGAATCGCTTCGAAGCCGTCCGGAAGTCGTTTTCCATGGCTTCCCCGAACTCTTCCCATGTCCGAGTTTTTGCCTCCGCGACCGCTAAAGCTGCACACCGCTTGGCCCGTCGGTACCCGTCCACTGCCTCCGGAGTCCTATGAGCCAAAAGAACCCGATAGGACTCCTTCTTCAGCTTGACGGCATCCCTCACTGCTGGTGTCCACCAACGGGTTCTGGGATTACCGCCACGACAGGCACCAACAACCTTGCGGCCACAGCTCCAATCAGCCGCCTCGACAATAGAGGTTCGGAACATGGTCCACTCGGACTCAATGTCCCGCACCTCCCTCGTGACATGTTCAAAGTTCTCCCGGAGGTGTGAATTGAAACTCTCTCTGACAGGAGACTCTGCCAGACGTTCCCAGCAGACCCTCACAATGCGCTTGGGCCTGCCAGGTCTGTCCGGCATCCTCCCCCACCATCGCAGCCAACTCACCACCAGGTGGTGATCGGTAGAAAGCTCCGCCCCTCTCTTCACCCGAGTGTCCAAAACATAAGGCCGCAAATCCGATGACACAACTACAAAGTCGATCATGGAACTGCGGCCTAGGGTGTCCTGGTGCCAAGTGCACATATGGACACCCTTATGTTTGAACATGGTGTTTGTTATCGACAAACTGTGACGAGCACAAAAGTCCAATAACAAAACACCACTCGGGTTTAGATCCGGGCGACCATTCTTCCCAATCACGCCTCTCCAGGTTTCACTGTCGTTGCCAACATGAGCGTTGAAGTCCCCCAGTAGGACAAGGGAATCACCCGGAGGAGCACTTTCCAGTACTCCCTCGAGTGTACCCAAAAAGGGTGGGTATTCTGAACTGCTGTTTGGTGCGTAAGCACAAACAACAGTCAGGACCCGTCCCCCCACCCGAAGGCGGAGGGAGGCTACCCTCTCGTCCACTGGGTTGAACTCAAACGTACAGGCTTTGAGCCGGGGGGCAACCAGAATTGCCACCCCAGCCCGTCGCCTCTCACTGCCGGCAACGCCAGAGTGGAAGAGGGTCCAGTCCCTCTCGAGAGAACTGGTTCCAGAGCCCTTGCTGTGCGTCGAGGTGAGTCCGACTATATCCAGCCGGAACTTCTCTACCTCGCGCACTAGCTCAGGCTCCTTCCCCCCCAGTGAGGTGACGTTCCACGTCCCAAGAGCTAGCTTCTGTAGCCGAGGATCGGACCGCCAAGTGCCCTGCCTTCGGCTGTCGCCCAGCTCACAATGCACCCGACCTCTATGGCCCCTCCTATGAGTGGTGAGCCCATTGGAGGGATGACCCACGTTGCCTCTTCGGGCTGTGCCCGGCCGGGCCCCATGGGAACAGGCCCGACCACCAGGCGCTCGCCATCGTGCCCCAACTCCGGGCCTGGCTCCAGAGCGGGGCCCCGGTGACCCACGTCCGGGCGAGGGAAATCTGGGTTCATTTCGTTGTAATTCCATAGAAGTCTTTGAGCTGCTCTTTGTCTGATCACTCACCTAGGACCTGTTTGTCTTGGGAGACCCTACCAGGGGGCATGAAAACCCCCAGACAACATAGCTCCTAGGATCATTGGGACACGCAAACTCCTCTACCACGGTAAGGTAGCAGCTCAGAGAGGAAAAACAAATCACACTAAAATGATTGGGGATCCAAAAGGGTCCTACTCATTAAAATGTTAAAAAATGAAATATAATTTTTTTTACTGTTTACTTTTAACACAATAATCTCGAGATCAACTTCAGATCTATCCGTCAATTATAAGTTTTATTGTCGTTTATGTTTTTTGTTTGATCATTTTAGGCGTTCTTTAAAAAACAGCTCAGTTTTTTTTATATGGCAAACACAAAATATGCAACATTTTCCCCAAAAAATATCTCAAAGTGGAAAATTTAACGTGACGTAATTGGAGTTTGAATAGGTCAATAATTCATAATGACATTGATTTTGATTCATTATTATTTTTTGGAGCAATGACACTTAAAAACAAATCACACTAAAACGATTGGGGATCCAAAAGGGTCCTACTCATTAAAGTGTTAAAAAATGAATTATTTTTTTACTGTTTACTTTTAACACAATAATCTTGAGATCGCCTTCAGATCTATCCGTCAATTATAAGTTTTATTGTCGTTTATGTTTTTTGTTTGCTCATTTCAGGCGTTCTTTAAAAAACAGCTCAGTTTTTTTATATGGCAAACACAAAATATGCAACATTTTCCCCAAAAAATATCTCAAAGTGGAAAATTTAACGTGACGTAATTGGAGTTTGAATAGGTCAATAATTCATAATGACATTGATTTTGATTCATTATTATTTTTTGGAGCAATGACACTTAAAAACAAATCACACTAAAACGATTGGGGATCCAAAAGGGTCCTACTCACTAAAGTGTTAAAAAATGAATTATACATTTTTTTTACTGTTTACTTTTAACACAATAATCTCGAGATCACCTTCAGATCTATCCGTCAATTGGAAGTTTTATTGTTGTTTATGTTTTTTGTTTGCTCATTTTAGGCGTTCTTTAAAAAACAGCTCAGTTTTTTTTATATGGCAAACATAAAATATGCAACATTTTCCCCAAAAAATATCTCAAAGTGGAAAATTTAAGGTGACGTAATTGGAGTTTGAATAGGTCAATAATTCATAATGACATTGATTTTGATTCATTATTATTTTTTGGAGCAATGACACTTAAAAACAAATCACACTAAAACGATTGGGGATCCAAAAGGGTCCTACTCATTAAAGTGTCAAAAAATGAATTATTTTTTTACTGTTTACTTTTAACACAATAATCTCGAGATCCCCTTCAGACCTATCCGTCAATTATAGGTTTTATCATTGTTTATGTTTTTTGTTTGCTCATTTTAGGCCCTTCTTTAAAAAAACAGCTCAGTTTTTATATGGCAAACACAAAATATGCAACATTTTCCCCAAAAAATATCTTAAAGTGGAAAATTTAAGGTGACGTAACTGGAGTTTGAATAGGTCAATAATTCATAATGACATTGATTTTGATTCATTATTATTTTTTGGAGCAATGACACTTAAAAACAAATCACACTAAAATGATTGGGGATCCAAAAGTGTCCTACTCATTAAAGTGTTAAAAAATGAATTATACATTTTTTTTACTGTTTACTTTTAACACAATAATCTCGAGATCACCTTCAGATCTATCCGTCAATTGGAAGTTTTATTGTTGTTTATGTTTTTTGTTTGCTCATTTTAGGCGTTCTTTAAAAAACAGCTCAGTTTTTATATGGCAAACACAAAATATGCAACATTTTCGCCCCAAAATATCTCAAAGTGGAAAATTTAAGGTGACGTAACTGGAGTTTGAATAGGTCAATAATTCATAATGACATTGATTTTGATTCATTATTATTTTTTGGAGCAATGACACTTAAAAACAAATCACACTAAAATTATTGGGGATCCAAAAGGGTGCTACTCATTAAAGTGTTAAAAAATGAATTATACATTTTTTTTACTGTTTACTTTTAACACAATAATCTCGAGATCACCTTCAGATCTATCCGTCAATTATAAGTTTTATCATTGTTTATGTTTTTGTTTGCTCATTTTAGGCCTAGCTCAGTTTTTTTATATGGCAAACACAAAATATGCAACATTTTCCCCAAAAAATATCTCAAAGTGGAAAATTTAATGTGACGTAATTGGAGCCTTGAATAGGTCAATAATTTATAATGACATTGATTTTGATTCATTATTATTTTTTGGAGCAATGACACTTAAAAACAAATCACACTAAAATGATTGGGGATCCAAAAGGGTCCTACTCATTTAAGTGTTAAAAAATGAATTATACATTTTTTTACTGTTTACTTTCAACACAATAATCTCAAGATCAACTTCCGATCTATCCGTCACTTATAAGTTTTATTGTTGTTTAGGTCTTTTGTTTGCTCATTTTAGGCCCAGCTCAGTTTTTTTATAAGGCAAACACAAAATATGCAACATTTTCCCCCAAAAAATATCTCAAAGTGGAAAATTTAATGTGACATAATTGGAGCCTTGAATAGGTCAATAATTTATAATGACATTGATTTTGATTCATTATTATTTTTTGGAGCAATGACACTTAAAAACAAATCACACTAAAATGATTGGGGATCCAAAAGGGTCCTACTCATTAAAGTGTTAAAAAATGAATTATACATTTTTTTACTGTTTACTTTTAACAAAATAATCTCGAGATCAACTTCAGATCTATCCGTCAATTATAAGTTTTATTGTTGTTTATGTTTTTTGTTTGCTCATTTTAGGCCCAGCTCAGTTTTTTTATATGGCAAACACAAAATATGCAACATTTTCCCCCAAATATATCTCAAAGTGGAAAATTTAACGTGACGTAACTGTAGTTTGAATAGGTCAATAATTCATAATGACATTGATTTTGATTCATTATTATGTTTTAAAGAACAAAACAGCCTGCATGGCAGCTTTGTGTTATTAGAGTAAACATTTCTTGTTACATTTCACCTGTTAGCTCTTTTATATCACTTTTTCCGTTTTAAAAATGTTTCAATCGTGTTTTTAAAATGTGCCGTGGGGCCGTTAAAAAAATGTACCTGCGGGCTGCACTTTGGACACCCCCTGCTGTAAAGAATCAGGAGCAGCAGGCATGAAAAGGCCCTCACATAAAGCTCTGTCGTTCACTTAAATATGTGAAGAAGGAGACGGTGTAAGGATGCATCCTCAGGCAAAGCGCAGATAAGAACCTTTGATAGAATTAAGCCAACGCCAGATAGCCACTTGATGACTCTTGTGAAGATAAAGCCGCCCTGACTGACAGCTCTGATAATAGTGCAAACAAAGAGAAAGTGGAGATTAAGGGGCTTCTTAAGTGGACTGCCCAGAGGACACTCCAGAACATGGC
This sequence comes from Nerophis ophidion, assembly GCF_033978795.1. Taxonomy (NCBI): domain Eukaryota; kingdom Metazoa; phylum Chordata; class Actinopteri; order Syngnathiformes; family Syngnathidae; genus Nerophis; species Nerophis ophidion. The sequence continues at coordinate 44,732,286 of NC_084626.1, forward strand.
TCAGCTGTCAGGAATGGGGGCCAATGGATACTGTCACTGACACTTCATCCAGGGGGAGATAACATCTAGGAATGCCGGCAAATTCTTCAACGTTCACTATAAAAATGTACAGTCGGTCCTCTTTAGAAAGCGTGGTCTTCCAATCAAAGGCAGGACAGGATTGATGGTTGGAGTCAAAACTAAGAAAGGTGATTCATTGCATTCCTCAAGCGGGATGAAGAACTTCGGTCTCGATGTTTGACGTGCTATGAAAATGATAGACGCGCGATATAATCTTTTTTTCCTTTTACACTTAACCCTTCTATTATGTTGAGGGTCAATTTGACCCATTTCAGTTTTTGTGTTGATCAAAGTACTGGTTATCCTTTCTTTTTCTTGCAGAAATTTGGTGACTTTTCCTCATTAAGGGTCATGAACTGCTGTGTAAAATCTGGACACTTTTTTGTGGAGTGGAATGTCTTGCAGAGTTTGTATACAAAGATGATGTTGCAGGTCATTTTGACCCAGGCGCTTTAATGTGGGTAAAAAGCCAAAATAGACAAGTCTCTTTGATGTGCTTTTTACTTTGATGTACAATTGTTTGTATTTTGATCGCCTCTGAGACCCAGAGCCAGGTGTGTCAAGAGAGGGAACTTTCTCACACTTGTCCTTGTCTCTGTTCTCGTGTCATCTCTTTGACAAACTCACCAAAAATGAGCTCCAGAAGGATGACATCTGAGGATGATTTTATATATTTTGAACCTCGTTCTTGTTGTGATGGGGTAGGTTTATATAAGCGTTGCTTCAACCTACACCCTTTCGGCTCAATCATTGCTCAAATGAGTGTTTTTTGTTTTTGTTGTTGTTGTTTGTTCTTTGTTTTATGTGAATATTGCCGAAATAAATAAATAGAAAAATAAATCAGGAAACAAGGACAAGTTTGAGAAAGTTCCCTCTCTTCACACACCTGGCTCTGGGTCTCAGAGACGATCAAAATATAAACAATTGTACATCAAAGTAAAAAGTACATCAAGGAGACATGTTTATTTTTGGATCTGAACAGCGGTGTAGCTCGGTTGGTAGAGCGGCCGTGTCAGCAACTTGAGGGTTGCAGGTTCGATTCCCGCTTCCGCCATCCTAGTCACTGCCGTTGTGTCTTTGGGCAAGACACTTTACCCACCTGCTCCCAGTGCCACCCACACTGGTTTAAAAATGTAACTTAGACATTGGGTTTCACTATGTAAAGCGCTTTGAGTCACTAGAGAAAAGCGCTAAATAAATATAATTCACTAAATTCACTATTTACCCACATTAAAGCGCCCGGGTCAAAATGACTCGCAACATCATCTTTCTATACAAACTCTGCAAAAACATTCCACCACACAACAAAGTGTCCAGATTTACACACCAGTTCATGACCCTAGATGAGGAAAAGTCACCAGATTTCAGCAAGAAAAAGAAAGGATAACCAGTACTTTGATCAACACAAAAACTGAAATGGGTCAAATTGAGTAAAGCTTCACCTTCGGGAATGTAAACAAGGAAACACCGGCTGTGTTTGTGTTGCTAAAGGCAGCCGCAACACACCACTTCCCACCTACATCGTTCTTCTTTGACGTCTCTATTATAATTGAACAAATTGCAAAAGACTCAGCAACACAGATGTCCAAAATACTGTATAATTATGCGATTAAAGCAGACGACTTAAAGTTTGGATCGGGCTGGACAAAAAAATGTCCGCTACAATCCATCATACGTGTCATCATACCGACGTTTTGCGACTTATTACCACAATTTTCTCACCGAAACCTGCCGATCGACATGTGGTCGGGGAACCATGTCCGCTTGACCGCTCTGTTCCATAGTAAAGCTTCACCTTCGGGAATGTAAACAAGGAAACACCGGCTGTGTTTGTGTTGCTAAAGGAGGCCGCAACACACCGCTTCCCACCTACATCGTTCTTCTTTGATGTCTCTATTATTAATTGAACAAATTGCAAAAGACTCAGCAACACAGATGTCCAGATTACTGTGTAATTATGCGATTAAAGCAGACGACTTATAGTTTGGATCGGGCTGGAAAAAAATGTCCGCTACAATTCGTCATACGTGTCATCATACCAACGTTTTCAACAGGATACTTAGCGCGAAATTTAAAATTGCAATTTAGTAAACTAAAAAGGCCGTATTAGCATGTGTTGCAATGTTAATATTTCATCATTGATATATAAACTATCAGACTGCGTGGTCGCTAGTAGTGGCTTTCAGTAGGCCTTGAAGTCTCAATGTTTGACATGGTATGAAAATGATAGACGCGCTATATAATCTTTTTTTTTTTTTTTAGACTTTGACAAACTTTATTGATCTACAAAGGAAATTGTTCCACACAGTAGCTCAGTTACAAAGGATGGAAAGGGTAAGGTTGGAAAAAAGGCTGGGTGATATGGCCTTTTTTTAATATCTCGATATTTTTAGGCCGTATCGCGATACAACATATATATCTGGATATTTTGCCTTAGCCTTGAATGAACACATGATGCATATAATCACAGCAGTATGATGATTCTATGTGTCTACATTAAAGGCCTACTGAAATGAGATGTTCTTATCTAAACGGGGATAGCAGGTCCATTCTATGTGTCATACTTGATCATTTCGCAATATTGCCATATTTTTGCTGAAAGGATTTAGTAGAGAACATCCACGATAAAGTTCGCAACTTTTTGGTCGCGAATAAAGAAGCCTTGCCTGTACCGGAAGTAGCAGACGATGTGCGCGTGACGTCACGGGTTGTGGAGCTCCTCACATCTGAACATTGTTTACAATCATGGCCACCAGCAGCGAGAGCGATTCGGACCGAGAGAGCGACGATTTCCCCATTAATTTGAGCGAGAATGAAAGATTCGTGGATGAGGAAAGTGAGAGTGAAGGACTAGAAGAAAAAAGAGAGACAGGGCAGTGGGAGCGATTCAGATGTTATTAGACACATTTTCTAGGATAGTTCTGGAAAATCCCTTATCTGCTTATTGTGTTACTAGTGTTTTAGTGAGATTATATGGTCGTACCTGTACAACCTGAAGGTCGGGCCCGCACCTTTCTTCAGCACCAGTCGACGGGTGGTGGCGATGCCCATCTCTGCCCTTCGCAAGGGACCCTCTTCGAAACACGATCTTTCGAAATGATCGCTGCATAATACACTGTACTTTGTGTGTTTGGTCTAATCCAACCGTGTTCGCTTGACCGCTCTGTTCCATAGTAAAGCTTCACCGTCATCTTTCGGGAATGTAAACAATGAAACACCGGCTGTGTTTGTGTTGCTAAAGGCGGCCGCAATACACCGCTTCCCACCTACAGCTTTCTTCTTTGACGGCTCCATTATTCATTGAACAAATTGCAAAAGATTCAGCAACACAGGTGTCCAGAACACTGTGGAATTATGCGATGAAAACAGGCGACTTGTAGCTAGAAACGGTGCTGGAACAAAATGTCCTCTACAATGCGGGACGTCACGCGCACGTGTCATCATACTGCGACGTTTCAGCATGATACTTCCGCGCGAAATTTAAAATTGCAATTCAGTAAACTAAAAAGGCCGTATTGGCATGTGTTGCAACGTTAATATTTCATCATTGATATATAAACTATCAGACTGCGTGGTCGGTCGGTAGTAGTGGCTTTCAGTAGGCCTTTAAAACATTCTTCTTCATACTGCATTAATATAAGCTACTTTTAAACTTTCATGCAGAGAGGGAAACCACAACTAAAAGTGTATTTATTAAACAGTTATTAAGCAGTGGCACAAACATTCATGTCATTTCAAAACAGAAAGTGCAAGATTGCCAGAGACATTTTAAAACAAGCTGTGAGTGCACTTTTGTGCATGATGTCACTAAGATGACATACACCGCTTCCCACCTACATCGTTCTTCTTTGACGTCTCACTTATTAATTGAACAAATCGCAAAAGACTCAGCGACACTGAAAAAAAAGTTTCGTTGTACTTGTTGCAATGACAATAATGACCTATCTACCTATCAAAACAACACTAAATTAAAGTTCACTTTTTGTACAGAACGCCACTACAATAGTTTAAAACAAATAAAGTGCACTTTTGTGCATGATGTCACACAAGATATTTGAATAAGTGTCAAATAAAAATGAGCTGCATAATAGGAAATGTCCTTCGCTATGTGGTAGGTTCCTGCCGACGTTATCTCCTTATGTTCTTGACTATTTTTTTCATACGGTGTTGATGTGGAAATGGTTGCCTCGGCTTTTTGTGGGTGTGGAGATGTTGACATGCGGAACATGCACTCTTCATTCTCTAGCGGGTGACTTTTTTCAAATGATGCTACATATTAGCAGTAATGCTACTTTTTGTAGCAACGCTTTTGCCCCACACTTGACAAATTACGGTTATCTGTTTGACATATTCCCACTTTTCACCGCCAGACGATGGACCCCCTGCTGTTTTTCTTGGAAATTAATTCTTCCTTCATTTGTTACCAGATTCGCACCTTCTTTCTCTCGTATTACCACTCGCACGGTTCCGCTAGCGTCACAGCTAACGTTACCCATGCTGCTACCTCTCTGCTCCGCGAGGGCGTATACGTATGTGACGTATGTAAGAAGGTGCGCTTGTTTTATGTCTGTGAGAAGGAGAGACAAGAAAGAGTGAGAATAGTCTGTAGTGTAATGCCCGCAGCTAAAAGCAACTGTGTGAGAACATATACTCCAATATCACGATGTATTCATTTACTGTATCGAACAGAGACGAACCCGCGATATATCGAGTTTATCGATATATCGCCATTCCATCCATCCATTTTCAACCGCTTATTCCCTTTTGGGGTCGCGGGGGGCGCTGGCGCCTATCTCAGCTACAATCGGGCGGAAGGCGGGGTACACCCTGGACAAGTCGCCACCTCATCGCAGGGCCAACACAGATAGACAGACAACATTCACACTCACATTCACACACTAGGGCCAATTTAGTGTTGCCAATCAACCTATCCCCAGGTGCATGTCTTTGGAAGTGGGAGGAAGCCGGAGTACCCGGAGGGAACCCACGCATTCACGGGGAGGACATGCAAGCTCCACACGAGCCTGGATTTGAACCCAGGACTGCAGGACCTTCGTATTGTGCGGTAGACGCACAAACCCCTCTGCCACCGTGAAGCCCATCGATATATCGCCCAGCCCTAGGATGGAAAGGGTAATGCAGGTAGAAAGTAGACTAAAAGCAATATAACATATATGTAATATTTACATATTACATATACAGTATGTAATATTTACTGATATATTATATTTGTATATAATATATACAATATATAACAATGACCATGTACAATACAACAGTATAAAATTGCTGTATGGCAAGTGATTATACAACTAGTTGGTCACAAAAACATTCATGAAGTTTGGTTCTTTTATGAATTTATTATGGCTGTGAGGGTCAAAAGTATACATACAGCAATGTTAATATTTGCTTACATGTCCCTTGGCAAGTTTCACTGCAATAAGACACTCTTGGTAGCCATCCACAAGCTTCCGGTTGAATTTTTGACCACAAAATTGGTGCAGTTCAGCTAAATGTGTTGGTTTTCTTACATGGACTTGTTTCTTCAGCATTGTCCACACCTTTAAGTCAGGACTTTGGGAAGGCCGTTCTGAAACCTTCATTCTAGCCTGATTTAGCCATTTCTTTACCACCTTTGAGTTGTTTGGGGTCATTGTCCTGTTGGAACACCCAACTGCGCCCAAGACCCAACCTCCGGGCTGATGATTTTAGCTTGTCCTGAAGAATTTGGAATTAATCCTCCTTTTTTATTGTCCCATGCACCAGTTCCATTGGCAGCAAAATACTACCACCACCATGCTTGACAGTAGGTATGGTGTTCCTGGGATTAAAGGCCTCACGTTTTCTCCTCCTAACATATTGCTGGGTATTGTTCTTAATGGGGAACATTATCAGCAGACCTATGTAAGCGTCAATGTATACCTTGATGGTGCAGAAAAAAGACCATCTATTTTTTTAACCGATTTCCGAACTCTAAATGGGTGAATTTTGGTGAATTAAACGCCTTTCTGTTTATCGCGCTGACCGGCGATGACAGACATGGCACAGAGATGTATGGATAACCTGCAGATGCATTTGCAACGATAGTCAACGAAATCACAAAGGTGAGTTTTGTTGATGTTGTTGACTTATGTGCTAATCAGACATATTTGGTCGCGGCGTGACTGCCAGCTAATCGATGCTAACATGCTATTTACCGGCGGTGCTAAAGCAGACATGGCACAGAGATGTATGGATAACCTGTAGATGCATTTGCAACAATATTACGTTTCCTTCCATCCACATTTAATGCGAAACAAACACTTACCAATCGACGGATTTAAGTTGCTCCCGTGTCAAAAGATGCGAAAGTCCTGATCGTTTGGTCCGCACATTTTACCGGCGATGCTAACACACCTATTCAGCCATGCTATGCCTATGAATAGCGTCAATTGCTATTCGCTCAATAGCTTCAGTTTCTTCAATATTTTCATACTCCAACCATCTGTTTCAATACATGCGTAATCTGTTGAATCGCTTAAGTCGCTGAAATCCAAGTTTGAATCCGAGCTAATGTCGCTATATCTTGCTGTGGTATTCCCATTGTTTGTTTACATTGGCAGCACTGTGTGACGTCATAAGAAAATGGATAGTGGTTTCGAAGATAGCGAAAATAAGGCACTTTAAAGCTTTATTTAGGGGTATTCCGGGACCGGTAAAATTCTGAAAAAAATTTCAAAAAATACAACAAGCCACTGGGAACTGATTTTTTTATTGTTTTTAACCCTTTTGAAATTGTGATAATGTTCCCTTTTAAAACAACTCCTTTTTTGTTTCATCTGACCACTGAATTTTCCTCCAGACGGTCATGTCACATTTTCCAGTAGATTCATAATAAATTCATAAAAGAAGCAAACTTCATGAATGTTTTTTGTGACCAACAAGTATGTGCTCCAATCACTTTATCACAAAAAAATAAGAGTTGTAGAAATGATTGGAACCTCAAGACAGGCGTGCCATGATGTTCTTTACAAGTGTGTGTAGACTTTTAAACACGACTGTATGGTGCAACATTAACAAAGGAAATTAAAGCTGCAAGCAGCATTGGTCCGCCTTTGGCTGCTGCCCCCGAGACCCACGGCCGGATAAGCGTTAGAAGACGGGTTGGTGCCACTATTTTGAGAATCTAATGCATTGTGAAAGTAATGCAGTTGTTGTATTGAAGTGAAAATATCAAATTTCCTGTTGATTATTGCTAAAGTATGTTAATTATTAAAATGTAGGTCTAAATGAGACCTACATAGTGGTTTTTGTTTCATGTCTCTCTGACATTCCTACCGGAAGTTACAAGCAGTTTTGTCTGTGTTTTCTTCCTAGGAGCATTATGTCTGTGTTGTATTCCTAGGGAGCGCTAGAGCACAATTTTGAGTTGTGGGGTTTGTTTTTTTATTAGCTCGCAATTGTTGCCAGTCCTGATGTGTGTGTCCACTTCGGTGAGTTTTGAAGCATTGTAAAGGTGTCAAATTACAGATGAAAGAGGCAAAAATATAATTTTTTCGGAAAATTTGTGCGGGTGTTCTTTGAATGCACGTAAAATCAAAACCGGAGCAGTAATCAAAACTCTGATCTATACTTTTAATCAGAAGGGTCCAAACTCTCTCCTGTGCGAGTTTGAAGCCGAAACGAGTAACGCACTCGGAGGAGTTTTCGTTTCAAAAAAGGTGACAGGTTTTCACAAAACTTTTATTTTGAAGGGGTAATTGCCAACTTCCTGTTGATTTTTTCTGCAGGCTGTCAATTATTAAAATGTAGGTCTAAGTGAGACCTACATAGAAGTTTTTGTTTCATGTCTTTGCGGCAGTCCTACTGAAAGTTACAAGCAATTTTGTTTGTGTTTTCTTCCTAGGAGCAGTTTTTTCAGTGTTTTATTAAAAAATTGCGCTAGAGCACATTTTTTGATTTTGGGGTTTGTTTTTTTCATTATATCGCAATTTTTGCCAGTCCAGATGTGTGCGCCAAGTTTGGTGACTTTTGAAGCATTTTAAGGGGGTCAAATTACAGCGCAAAGAAGCAAAAATTGCATTTTTTGCGAAAATTTTATTTTGAAGGGGTTTTTGCCAACTTCCTGTAGATTTTTGCTCAAAGAAGTGAGCGTATGAAAATTGGGTCTAAGTCAGACCTACATAGGAGTTTTTGTTTCATGTCGCTATGACATTCCTAACAGAAGTTACATGCAGTTTTGTCTGTCATTTTTTTCCTAGGGGGCGCTAGAGCGCAATTTTCATTTTGGGGGATTGGTTGCTTAATATGTTGGGAAGGTTTGCTATACCGACGTGTGTGTCAAATTTGGTGAGTTTTGAAGCATGTTAAGGGGGTCAAATTACAGCGCGTAGGTGCGGAATAATAATAAAACACAGCAGTTTCAATAGGGTCTTTGGCCCATGGCAAAGGAGCCTAATGAACAAACCACACAGCAAATAAGAAACTTTTATTCCAAAGTTTTGGCCAGAGTGCTTCCATTGAAGCCGCCATTCAGTCACTGATTTATGAGAAATATTACACACAAATTATTACAATCTTGTCTAGACCGGACATTATTTCCCCTCCATTGGCAGGAAGAGTTTGGGTGCAGCATAAGTCAAACATGTCCAGCGTCCAAATGTGCACTCTAGAGTGGATGCTTTGAAGAAACCACACGGCTCGCGTTTCCCCTTTCAAAATAAGAGGTGTATTATTCACCGTTACATCCAATACGGGGTAAGTAGAATTCATCAGATTTAACCACAGCATGTGTCAGTCAATACTTTACAGACCTGCAGTGCCAAATGTCCGATTCACATTCCTCCTGTCATCATATTTTTAACAGATGTCGGCCAATCACAGCCAGAAAGATCTTGTCATTCATCAAGGCATTGTTTAACCGATGTAAGTATTACTATGATTACATCCATCCATCTTCTTCCGCTTATTGGAGGTCGGGTCACGGGGGCTGCAGCCTAAGCAGGGAAAGCCCAGACTTCCCTCTCCCGAGCCACTTTGTCCAGCTCCTCCCGGGGGATCCCAAGGCGTTCCCAGGCCTGCCGGGAGACATAGTCTTCCCAACTTGTCCTGGGTCTTCCCCCTTGGCTTCGTGCCCGAAACACCTGCCTGTGGAGGCGCTCGGGTGGCATCCTGACCAGATGCCCGAACCACCTCATCTGGCTCCTCTCCATGTGGAGGAGCAGCAACTTTAGTCTGAGTTCCTCCCGGATGGCAGTACTTCTCAACCCTATCTCTAAGGGAGAGACCAGCCGCCCGGCGGAGGAAGCTCCATTTGGGCCACTTGTACCCCTGATCTTGTCCTTTCGGTCCTAACCCAAAGCTCATGACCATAGGTGAGGATGGGGAACGTAGATCTTGTACCCGTGATCTTGTGCTTTCGGTCATAACCCAAAGCTCATGACTATAAGTGAGAATGGGAACGTAGATCTTTCTACCCGTGATCGTGTCCTTTCGGTCATAACCCAAAGCTCATGACCATAGGTGAGGATGGGAACGTAGATCTTGTACCCGGGATCTTGTCCTTTCGGTCGTAACCCAAAGCTCATGACCATAGGTAAGGTTTAGAACGTAGATCTTGTACCCGTGATCTTGTCCTTTCGGTCATAACCCAAAACTCATGACCATAGGTGAGGATGGGAACGTAGATCTTCTTTCTACCCGTGATCTTGTCCTTTCGGTCATAACCCAATACGCATGACCATTGATGAGGATGGGAACGTAGATCTTGTACCCATGATCTTGTCCTTTCAGCCATAACCCATCGCTCATGACCAAAGGTGAGGATAGGGAACGTCGATCTTGTATCCGTGATCTTGTCCTTACGATCATAACCCAAAGCTCATGACCATAGGTGAGACCAGGAACGTAGATCTTGTACCCGTGATCTTGTCCTTTCTGTCATAACCCAAAGCTCATGACCATAGGTGAGACCGGGAACGTAGATCTTGTACCCGTGATCTTGTCCTTACGGTCATAACCCAAAGCTCATGACCAAAGGTTAGGATAGGGAACGTAGATTTTGTACCCGTGATCTTGTCCTTACGGTCATAACCCAAAGCTCATGACCAAAGGTGAGGATGGGAACGTAGATCTTCTTTCTACGCGTGATCTTGTCCTTTCGGTCATAACCCACAGCGCATGACCATAGGTGAGGATGGGAACGTAGATTTTGTACCCGTGATCTTGTCCTTTCGGTCATAACCCGAAGCTCATGACCATAGGTGAGACCGGGAATGTAGATCTTGTCCTTTCGGTCATAACCCAAAGCTCATGACCAAAGGTGAGGATGGGGAACGTAGATCTTCTTTCTACCCGTGATCTTGTCCTTACGGTCATAACCCAAAGCTCATGACCATAGGTGAGGATGGGAACGTAGATCTTCTTTCTACCCGTGATCTTGTCCTTTCGGTCATAACCCAAAGCTCATGACCATAGGTGAGGATGGGGAACGTAGATCTTGTACCCGTGATCTTGTCTTTTCGGTCATAACCCAAAGCTCATGACCTAAGGTGAGGGTGGGGATGTAGATCTTATACCCATGATCTTGTCCTTTTGGTCATTACCCAAAGCTCATGACCATAGGTAAGGATTCGAACGTAGATCTTGTCCTTACGGTCATAACCCAAAGCTCATGACCTAAGGTGAGGATGGTAACGTAGATCTTGTACCCGTGATCTTGTCTATTTGATCATTACCCAAAGCTCAAGATCATAGGTAAGGATGGGGAACGTAGATCTTGTACCCGTGATCTTGTCCTTTTGATCATAACCCAAAGCTCATGACCATAGGTGAGGATGGGAATGTAGATCTTATACCCGTGATCTTGTCCTTTCTGTCATGACCCAAACCTCATGACCATAAGTGAGGATGGGAACGTAGATCTTCGTTCTACCCGTGATCTTGTCCTTTCGGTCATGACCCAAAGCTCATGACCATAGGTAAGGATTAGAACGTAGATCTTGTACCCGTGATCTTGTCCTTTTGGTCCTAACCCAAAGCTCATGACCATAGGTGAGGATGGGAACGTAGATCTTGTACCCGTGATCTTGTCCTTTTGATCATTACCCAAAGCTCATGACCATAGGTGAGAACAGGAACGTAAATCTTGTACCCGTGATCTTGTCCTTTTGATCATTACCCAAAGCTCATGACCATAGGTGAGGATTGGAATGTAGATCTTGTACCCGTGATCTTGTCCTTTTGGTCATAACCCAAAGCTCATGACCATAGGTAAGGATTGGAACGTAGATCTTGTACCCGTGAACTTGTCTTTACGGTCATAACCCAAAGCTCATGACCATAGGTGAGGATGGGGAACATAGATCTTGCACCCGTGATCTGGTCCTTTTGATCATAACCCAAAGCTCATGACCATAGGTGAGGATTGGAATGTAGATCTTGTACCCGTGATCTTTTCTTTACGGTCATAACCCAAAGCTCATGACCATAGGTGAGGATTGGAACGTAGATCTTGTACCCGTGATCTTGTCTTTACGGTCATAACCCAAAGCTCATGACCATAGGTGAGGATGGGGAACATAGATCTTGCATCCGTGATCTGGTCCTTTTGATCATAACCCAAAGCTCATGACCATAAGTGAGGATGGGAATGTAGATCTTCGTTCTACCCGTGATCTTGTCCTTTCGGTCATAACCCAAAGGTCATGACCGCAGGTGAGGATGGAAACGTAGATCTTGTACCCGTGATCTTGTCCTTTCGGTCATTACCCAAAGCTCATGACCATAGGTGAGGATTAGAACGTAGATCTTGCACCCGTGATCTGGTCCTTTTGATCATAACCCAAAGCTCATGACCATAGGTGAGGATTGGAATGTAGATCTTGTACCCGTGATCTTGTTATTTTGGTCATAACCCAAAGCTCATGACCATAGGTAAGGATTGGAACGTAGATCTTGTACCCGTGATCCTGTCCTTTCTGTCATAACCCAAAGCTCATGACCATAGGTGAGGATGGTAACGTAGATCTTGTACCCGTGATCTTGTCCTTTCGGCCATGACCCAAAGCTCATGACCATAGGTGAGGATGGGAACGTAGATCGACCGGTAAGTTTAGAGCTTTGCCTTCCGGCTCAGCTCCTTCTTCACCACAACGGATCGATACAGCGTCCGCATTACTGAAGACGCCGCACCAATCCGCCTGTCGATCTCACGATCCACTCTTCCCTCACTCGTGAACAAGACTCTGAGGTACTTGAACTCCTCCACTTGGGGCAGGGTCTCCTCCTCAACCCGGAGATGGCACTCCACCCTTTTCCGGGCGAGAACCATGGACTCGGGACTTGGAGGTGCTGATTCTCATCCCGGTTGCTACGAACCGAACCAGTGAGAGCTGAAGACCTTGGCCAGATGAAGCCATCAGGACCACATCATCTGCAAAAAAGCAGAGACCTAATCCTGCAGCCACCAAACCGGATCCCCTCAACGTCCTGACTGTGCCTAGAAATTCTGTCCATAAGAGTGATTACATAGTCATTCATATACCAGTCATAATATTAGCTATTGTTATTTGTTATTAGAAATGGTTGTGACCAAAACCTTAAATTCCATTAAAGGCAGTTTAAGTGTTTGTTTTACAATGGTCTGCATACAAAAGTGCAATTTGGGTGGTAAGCAAAAATCGTCCCTAGTATGTTGTTTTTTTGTAGGCAGGTGCTCTGTAGGGGGCAGCATGGTGGCAGAGGGGTTAGTGCATCTGCCTCACAATACGAAGGTCCTGAGTAGTCCTGGGTTCAATCCCAGGCTCGGGATCTTTCTGTGTGGAGTTTGCATGTCCTGTGAAGACCCAGGACATGTTGGGAAGACTATGTCTCCCGGCTGGCCTGGGAACGCCTCGGGATCCCCCGGGAAGAGCTATACAAAGTGGCTGAGGAGAGGAAAGTCTGGGCTTCCCTGCTTAGGCTGCTGCCCCCGCGACCCGACCTCTGATAAGCGGATGAAGATGGATAGTTCTAGCTATTTTGCTCTTCTAGTTTTTATTTTTATGATCTTTTTATTGTTTAATACACTATGGCACTTTGAGGTTGTTTAACTCAATGTAAAGTGCTTTTTTACAAATAAAATATATTATTATTATTATTATTAGGGACTGATGTCCCTTTAGGACAGAGTACCCTATTGTATTTCTACGGTTTTATTATTATTATTATACCGCCGCCTCTTTGAGCTGTAATTTGACCCCCTTAACATGCTTCAAAACTCACCAAATTTAACAGACACATCAAGACCGGCGAAAATTGCCATCCAATCAAAAAAACTAAACTCAAAATTGCGCACTAGCGCCCCCTAGGAAAAAACAAAGACAAAACTGCTTGTAACTTACGTTACGAAAGTCGTAGAGACATGAAACAAAAACCTCTATGTGGGTCCGACTTAGACCTAGATTTCATACACTCACATCCTTCAGAAAAAAATCAACAGGAAGTTGGCAAAAACCCCTTCAAAACAGAAGTTTCCTAAAAAATTTGAGCTGTAATTTGAACCCCTTAAAATGCTTTAAAACTCACCAAACTGGACACACACATCAGGACTGGAAATATTGCGATCTAATTTAAAACAAAACAAAACAAAAAAAACTCAAAATTGCGCTCTAGCCCCCCCTAGGAATAAAACACAGACAAAACTGCTCCTAGGAAAAAAAACACAGATATAACTGCTTGTAACTTCCGGTGGAAATGTCGTAGAGACATGAAACAAAAACCTCTATGTAGGTCTCACTTAGACCTACATTTCATTCATTTACATCCTTCAGCAAAAATCAAAAGGAAGTTGGCAATCACCCCGTCAAAACAAACGTTTTGTAAAAACCCGTCACCTTTTTTCCAAACATTATCTCCTCTGAGCGCGTTTGTTGTGTCAGCTTCAAACTCGCACAGTAGAGAGATTGAACCCTTCTGATTAAAAGTTGAAAGAGTTTTTCAAACTGCTCCGGTTTTGATTTTACGAGCCTTCAAAGAACAGTTGCTGCGCTGCTGCCGTCTCAAGATGGCCGCTTAAAAGCAGGAAGAACCAGCGTGACCACTAGAGATGCGCGGATAGGCAATTATATTATCCGCATCCGCGTCACCAAAATCGTCATCCACCCGCCGTTCACCCAAACCAACATTTTATTGGGACCGTACCCGCCCGTTGAATTACATCAGAGGTTGGCCACCTTTACCACTCAGAGAGCTATTTAAACCTGTTTCATAGGGAAATGTAGTCAATTGGAGCCGCTAATGTTCTAGCGACTATACATTTAAGTTCAACCTGATAAAAAGAATATGGACGTGCTGTGTAGCCCATTGCCTTTGATACCTTCAACAATATGCACGCACCGATTGTTGGTCTGGCAACATGTTGTATGCAGATTCCGCAATTACACGTACAAGATTGAAAAGCATACTGGGTGACACAGAGTACACTGATGGTTGTGATATAAACAACTTTAACACTTACTAATATGCGCCACGCTATGAAGCCACACAATACAAGATTGACAAACATATTTAGGGAGAACATCCTCACAGTAACACAACATAAACGCAACACAACTAATACCCATAATCCTTTGTATTCATGACACTTCCTGAATATATTTTACACCCCTGCTCATGACCAAAGGTGAGACCGGGAACGTAGATCTTGTACCCGTGATCTTGTCCTTTCGGTCAAAACCCAGAGCTCATGACCAAAGGTGAGGATGGGGAACGTAGATCTTGTACCTGTGATCTTGTCCTTTCGGTCATAACCCAAAGCTCATGACCATAAGTGAGGATGGGAACGTAGATCTTCTTTCTACTCGTTATCTTGTCCTTTCCATCATAACCCAAAGCTCATGTCCATAGGTAAGGATTAGAACGTAGATCTTGTACCTGTGATCTTGTCCTTTTGGTCATTACCCAAAGCTCATGACCATAGGTAAGGATTGGAACGTAGATCTTGTACCAGTGATCTTGTCCTTTCGGTCATAACCCAAAGCTCATGACCATAGGTGAGGATGGGAACGTAGATCTTGTACCCGTGATCTTGTCCTTTTGATCATAACCCAAAGCTCATGACCATAGGTGAGGATGGGAACGTAGATCTCGTACCCGTGATCTTGTCCTTTTGGTCATTACCCAAAGCTCATGACCATAGGTAAGGATTAGAACATAGATCCTTTGTAGATCCTGCGCCCCAACCCCGCCCACCTTACAGACGTGGCGGGGTTTGGGCTGTATAAAATAGTCAGGAATTGTCATGAATACAAAGGATTATGGGTATTTGTTGTGTTGCATTTATGTTGTGTTACTCTGAGGATGTTTTCCCGAAATGTGTTTGTCATTCTTAATTTGTGTGGCTTCACAGCGTGGCGCATATTACTAAGAGTGTTGAAATTGTTTATATCACAACCATTAGCGTACTCTGTGTCACCCAGTATGCCTTGCAGTCGTGTGCGTGTTGCCGCGGAAGCCACACACAACATGATGCTGGACTGACAAGCAGATCGTACATGTTGTAGAAGGCGACAAAGCTAATGGCTTCATAGCACGCCCTAATATTTAATATATGGGTGACTGCCGGCAGTCATTCAAGAGCAGGGGTGCCCATTACGTCGATCGCGAGCTACCAGTCGACCGCGGGGGGTGTGTCAGTCGATCTCCAGCCAGGCTTTTAAAAAAAATAGACCTAAAAATGAGTGATCATCAATCTTCACCAAGACGTCACTTAAATGACATTCACGGTACCGGAGGGTCTTGTGAGATGACGCTGGCTGCTGCAAGATCATTATTATGAAAATATGACCGAGAGGAAGGCGAGAAACACTTTTTATTTCAACAGACTCTCGCGCCGTACCTTCCGTCAAAACTCTAAAGGCCGACTGCACATTTCCTATCTTCACAATAAAAGCCCTGCTTCATGCTGCCTGCGCTAAGTAAATACAGAGTCTCGGAAAACTGGCGTGCACAAGCGATCCCTCAGAAAGCTGGCGTGCACATCACTTGTGCACGCCAGCTTTCCGAGACTTTTATTTTGTAAGCGCATGCAGCATGAAGCAGGGCTTTTATTGTGAAGATAGGAAATGTGCAGTCGGCCTTTAGAGTTTTGACGGAAGGGACGGCGCGAAAGTCTGTTGAAATAAAAAGTGTTTCTCGCCTTCCTCTCGGTCATTTTTTCATAATAATGAACTGGCAGCGGTCAGCGTCATCTCACAAGACCCTCGGGTGCCGTGAATGTCAATCAAGCAAGCTACGGAATTTGCCGCCAATGTTTTTCTTGTAAAGTGTATGGAAGCTGGATGAATTAGATGCCAAAAACCAACCACTTTCATGTGGTATTGTACAGAAAGGACAACTTTTTTTCTCCTCCATTTGAAAATGTGGGCGTTATCATCATTACTGTCTGATTCCAATCAATGCAAGTCATCAGAATCAGGTAATACACCAACTTATATTCTTGTCTTGGTGAAAGAAAGACATCTATATGTGTTACACATGCTTGTATTATCGTTAAACACATTTAACTTGTTTACAAAAATGTCTCTTTCATAAATAAATAAATATAAATGATATATATAAATGAGGTAGATCCCCTCGAGTTGGTCAATTGAAAAGTAGCTCGCCTGCAGAAAAAGTGAGGGCACCCCTGTTCAAGAGTCTCCTATTGACTTCTTCGCTTTATGACACGGGTCTTAAATGGCTCTTTGAATGTCAAAGGATACCGATCCCAGAACCATGTATATCAAATGTCTCCGGATGCTTCAACCGCCACCCGCCCGGATCTAATTAAAATCTATTTTTTCGTCATGTCACCCGCCCGACCCCGCCGCGGATGAGACCGCAAACCGCGCATCTCTAGTGACCACACAATGCAGAGAAGCTAGGTAGTGTGCGGGTAAACCGCGCATCTCTAGTGACCACACAATGCAGAGAAGCTAGGTAGTGTGCGGGTAAAGATATGTTGACTGGGTGAAAGAGGGAGGCACCAGTTTGACTCCAGGATACAGAGAAGGTAGGTAATGTGCAGGTAAAGATATGTTCTCTGGGTGATGGCAGGAAGCACCAGCGTGTATGGGTGACAGACAGAAGCACCAGTGTGA
Source organism: Nerophis ophidion (assembly GCF_033978795.1). NCBI lineage: Eukaryota > Metazoa > Chordata > Actinopteri > Syngnathiformes > Syngnathidae > Nerophis > Nerophis ophidion. The sequence goes on from NC_084626.1 coordinate 44,749,445, forward strand.
CCCCAGGATGCAGGGAAGGTAGGTAATGTGCAGGTAAAGATATGTTGTCTGGGTGATGGCAGGAAGCACCAGCGTGTATGGGGGAAAGAAAGAAGCACCAGTGTGACCCCAGGATGCAGGGAAGGAAAGTAATGTGCAGGTAAAGATATGTTCTCTGGGTGATGGCAGGAAGCACCAGCGTGACCACACAATGCAGAGAAGGTAGGTAATGTGCGGGTAAAGATATGTTGACTGGGTGAAAGAAGGAGGCACCAGTTTGACTCCAGGATACAGAGAAGGTAGGTAATGTGCAGGTAAAGATATGTTGTCTGGGTGATGGCAGGAAGCACCAGCGTGTATGGGTGAAAGAATGAAGCACCAGTGTGACCCCAGGATGCAGGGAAGGTAGGTAAAGTGCAGGTAAAGATATGTTGAATGGGTAAAGGCAGGGAACACCAGCAAAAGTCTCGTCCATCGTTGCTTGCAGCTTTCATTATTAATGTTATTGAAGTTTCATTTACTGGACTATTACCAGTCAACACATCCTATACCATGCAAATAATCAACAAACATTCAATGATCACACATCCATGACACCGCAGGTGGCGACGTTTCAGTCTTGCAGATTAGAGTCCGCCATTTGCGCCTTCATGCGCTTGATTTTGAGCGTGTAATATTCCTCCTGCAGCTTGAGGACCGCCTCCTGTCTTCTCAGCACAGACATCTCCAGGTCCATTCTGTCCTGCAAGGTGCTGGTGTGCGGCGCGGGTGCAGACGGCGAGCAGGGGGAGCGGGACTGTTCTCCGGACGCCGCAGGGTAATGAGCGCTGAACTGTACGCCGAGTGACTTGGGGACGGTGGAATAAGATGTTGTTTTGTGTCCCGGCGGATCTGAAGCGTAGCCTGGGAGGACAGGATCGGCCTGCTCGTGTTTACTTTTAAGATGTTCTCCTGTGGGGAACGTTCCATCTTTATCGCCACTAAAAAGGACAGAAAAACATATTGGTTGCAAAATTCCACATGAGTATTTTAATTGTTGTTGCATGATAGGTAAGCACAAAATAACATTATATCGTAAATTTTACTTTTATTCTAAGCTTTGAAACCTCCGACTTACCAACCCTGTTTCCATATGAGTTGGGGAATTGTGTTAGATGTAAATATAAACAGAATACAAAGATTTGCAAATCCTTTTCAACCCAAATTCAATTGAATGAACTACAAAGACAAGATATTTGATGTTCAAATTCATAAACTTTATATATTTTTTTGCAAATAATAAATAACTTAGAATTTCATAGCTGCAACACATGCCAAAGTAGTTGGGAAAGGGCATGTTCACCACTGTGTTACATCACCTTTTCTTTTAACAACACTCAATAAACGTTTGGGAACTGAGGAAACTAATTGTTGAAGCTTTGAAAGTGGAATTCTTTCCCATTCTTGTTTCAGTCGTTCAACAGTCCGGGGTCTCCGCTGTCCTATTTTACGCTTCATAATGCGCCACACATTTTCCATGGGAGACAGGTCAGGACTGCAGGCGGGCCAGGAAAGTACCCGCACTCTTTTACTATGAAACCATGCTGTTGTAACATGTAGCTTGGCATTGTCTTGCTGAAATAAGCAGGGGCGTCCACAAAGAAGACGGCGCTTGGATGGCAGCATATGTTGTTCCAAAAGCTGTATGTACCTTTCAGCATTAATGGTGCCTTCACAGATGTGTAAGTTACCCATGCCTTGGGCACTAATGCACCCCCATACCATCACAGATGCAGGCTTTTGAACTCTGCCTCGATAACAGTCTGGATGGTTCGCTTCCCCTTTGGTCCGGATGACACATTGTCGAATATTTCCCAAAAGAATTTGAAATGTGGACTCGTCAGACCACAGAGCACATTTCAACTTTGCATCAGTCCATCTTAGATGTACTTAGGCCTAGAGAAGCTGGCGGCGTTTCTGGATGTTGTTGATAAATGGCTTTCGCTTTGCATAGTAGAGCTTTAACTTGCACTTACAGATGTAGCGACCAACTGTATTTAGTGACAGTGGTTTTCTGAAGTGTTCCTGAGCCCATGTGGTGATATCCTTTAGAGATTGATGTCGGTTTTTGATATAGTGCTGTCTAAGGGATCGAAGGTCACTGTCATTCAATGTTGGTTTCCGGCCATGCCGCTTACGTGGAGTGATTTTTCCAGATTCTCTGAACCTTTTGATGATATTATGGAGCGTAGATGTTGAAATCCCTAAATGTCTTGCAATTGCACTTTGAGAAACGTTCTTAAACTGTTTGACTATTTGAGTTGAGTTGAGTTTGAGTTGAGTTTGAGTTTATTTCGAACATGCAAGCATACAACATGATACATCACAATTTCCAGTTTCTCTTTCCAACATGTTCGAAAAGGAGGAGGAAGAAGCAGAGCTTATTTAATCCTACCCCTTTTCTTTACATAACAGTTGCTAAAACTTTTGTTCACTTCCTGTTCTCAATGTATTCACAATGTATACTCCATAAGTAATAAGTAATCACAATACAAATAAATAAATAAATAAATAATTGCTTAAATTTTAATCCATACGATGAGATAAATCAGATTACTTTGAAAATGAATGTGTGAGTAAAATCAGAATGTTTATCATGGTTCTTCATTTTTGTACTTTGTTAACACTTCCAGTTTGAAGAGTTTCTTGAAATGGATCATATTAGTACATTGTTTGATTGCTTTGCTTAATCCATTCCATAATTTAATTCCACATACTGATATACTGAAGGTTTTAAGTGTTGTACGTGCATACAAATGTTTTAAATTACATTTTTCTCTAAGATTATATTTCTCTTCTTTTGTTGAGAAGAATTGTTGTATATTCTTGGGAAGCAGGTTATAGTTTGCTTTGTGTATAATCTTAGCTGTTTGCAATTCCACTATGTCGTGGAATTTCAGTATCTTTGATTCAATAAATAAAGGGTTTGTATGTTCTCTATATCCAACATTATGTATTATTCTAACTGATCTTTTTTGTAACACTGTTAGTGAATGAAGTGTACTTTTGTAATTATTTCCCCCATATTTGCTCACACAGTTGTGGACAAAGGGGTGTACCTCGCCCCATCCTTTCTTGTGAAAGACTGAGCATTTTTTGGGGAAGCTGTTTTTATACCCAATCATGGCACCCACCTGTTCCCAATTAGCCTGCACACCTGTGGGATGTTCCAAATAAGTGTTTGATGAGCATTCCTTAACTTTATCGGTATTTATTGCCACCTTTCCCAACTTCTTTGTCACGTGTTGCTGGCATCAAATTCTAAAGTTAATGATTATTTTGCACAAACAAAAAAATGTTTATCAGTTTGAACATCAAATATGGATTTTTTGTAGCATATTCAACTGAATATGGGTTGAAAATGATTAAATATTAAATACAGTTGTTAATTAAAATTAATACTTGGGCCTACTGCGCTACTGTATTTCAATGTTGGATATGTTGAGAACTAAGTTTTTTCTAAGGTGTTACCGCTGGGTTTTGGGGCATTTGCAGCATTTTGTGCGTGTTTGTGGCGCTTGGACAAGTCTACTAACAAACATGTATCACCTGTTGTGTTGACTTTCAATGATATCAAACGGCGTGGAGTCGTCTTCGTCTTGTTGGAGCGCCGCAGGGTTCATGACGGAGATGGCTATTTGGGTCAGGGCGCTCAACTGATCCAGAGACACGTCATCATCTGTGAGTAACAAAAATTGCATGTTTTAAGTTTTTGATTGCACAAATGGTTTCGAAACACTTGTGTTTGTAATAAGGGGTTCAAGGCCTACTGGAATGAGATGTTCTTATTTAAACGGGGATAGCAGGTCCATTCTATGTGTTATACTTGAACATTTTGCCATATTGCCATATTTTTGCTGAAAGGATTTAGTAGAGAACATCCACGATAAAGTTCGCAACTTTTGGTGCTGATAAAAAAGCCTTGCCTGTACCGGAAGTAGCAGACGATGTGCGCGTGACGTCACGGGTTGTGGAGCACCTCACATCTGAACATTGTTTACAATCATGGCCACCAGCAGCGAGAGCGATTCGGACCGAGAAAGCAACGATTTCCCCATTAATTTGAGCGAGGATAAAAGATTTGTGGATGAGGAAAGTGAGAGTGAAGGACTAGAAAAAAAAAAAAAAAACTAGACGGCAGAGCAATTCAATCAATCAATCAATGTTTGTTTATATAGCCCCAAATCACAAATGTCTCAAAGGACTGCACAAATCATTACGACTACAACATCCTCGGAAAAACCCACAAAAGGGCAAGGAAAACTCACACCCAGTGGGCAGGGAGAATTCACATCCAGTGGGACGCCAGTGACAATGCTGACTATGAGAAACCTTGGAGAGGACCTCAGATGTGGGCAACCCCCCCCCCCCCCTCTAGGGGACCGAAAGAAATGGATGTCGAGCGGGTCTAACATGATACTGTGAAAGTTCAATCCATAGTGGCTCCAACACAGCCGCGAGAGTTCAGTTCAAGCGGATCCAAGACAGCAGCGAGAGTCCCGTCCACAGGAGACCATCTCAAGCGGAGGCGGATCAGCAGCGTAGAGATGTCCCCAACCGATACAGGCGAGCGGTCCATCCTGGGTCCCGACGAGCGGTCCATCCTGGGTCTCGACTCTGGACAGCCAGTACTTCATCCATGGTCATCGGACCGGACCCCCTCCACAAGGGAGGGGGGGACATAGGAGAAAGAAAAGAAGCGGCAGATCAACTGGTCTAAAAAGGAGGTCTATTTAAAGGCTAGAGTATACAGATGAGTTTTAAGGTGAGACTTAAATGCTTCTACTGAGGGAGCATCTTGAACTGTTACCGGGAGGGCATTCCAGAGTACTGGAGCCCGAACGGAAAACGCTCTATAGCCCGCAGACTTTTTTTGGGCTCTAGGAATCACTAATAAGCCGGAGTCTTTTGAACGCAGATTTCTTGCCGGGACATATGGTACAATACAATCGGCAAGATAGGCTGGAGCTAGACCGTGTAGTATTTTATACGTAAGTAGTAAAACCTTAAAGTCACATCTTAAGTGCACAGGAAGCCAGTGCAGGTGAGCCAGTGCAGGCGTAATGTGATCAAACTTTCTTGTTCTTGTCAAAAGTCTAGCAGCCGCATTTTGTACCAACTGTAATCTTTTAATGCTAGACATGGGGAGACCCGAAAATAATACGTTACAGATGTAATTCAGATGTTATTAGACATATTTACTAGGATAATTCTGGAAAATCCCTTTTCTGCTTATTGTGTTACTAGAGTTTTAGTGAGATTATATGGTGGTACCTGTACAACCTGAAGGTCGGAGGGGTGTGGTGACCGCCAGTGTCTACGAGGGAAGCCACGTTTCTCGATGAGGCGAAGGTAGCCGTTGAGGCCGGGCTGAGATTTTTTTTTTTTCCCTCCTCCACAGTGGAAGCATCCGACGGTCAGGGGCGGCCGGTGGGAGGAGGCAAGAGAGTCCGCAGCTGCGTCTTTGACAGGTGCAGGAGGAACGACGCAAGCTCTCCGCTCATGTCTAAGGTAAAAGCCGACTTATTACCACCATTTTCTCACCAAAACCTGCCGGTTGACATGTGGTAGGGAACCATGTTCGCTTGACCGCTCTGTTCCGTAGTAAAGCTTCACCGTCATCTTTCGGGAATGTAAACAATGAAACACCGGCTGTGTTTGTGTTGCTAAAGGCGGCCGCAATACACCGCTTCCCACCTGCAGCTTTCTTCTTTTACGTCCCCATTATTGATTGAACAAATTGCAAAAGATTCAGCAACACAGATGTCCAGAATACTGTGGAATTATGCGATGAAAACAGATGACTTATAGCTGGGAACGGCCCTTCTCTGCCCTTCGCTAGGGACCCTCTTCGAAACACGATCTTTCAAAATGATCGCTGCATAATACACTGTACTTTGTGTGTGTGGTCCAATCCAACCGTGTTCGCTTGACATCTCTGTTCCATAGTAAAGCTTCATCGTCATCTTTCGGGAATGTAAACAATGAAACACCGGCTGTGTTTGTGTTGCTAAAGGCGGCCGCAATACACCGCGTCCCACCTACAGCTTTCTTCTTTGACGTCTCCATTATTCATTGAAAAAATTGCAAAAGATTCAGCAACACAGAGTCCAGAATACTGTGGAATTATGCGATTAAAACAGATGACTTATAGCTGGGAACTGCCTTTCGCAAGGGACCCTCTTCGAAACACGATCTTTCGAAATGATCGCCGCATAATACACTGTACTTTGTGTGTGTGGTCCAATCCAACCATGTTCGCTTGACATCTCTGTTCCATAGTAAAGCTTCACCGTCATCTTTCGGGAATGTAAACAATGAAACACCGGTTGTGTTTGTGTTGCTAAATTCAGCCGCAATACACAGCTTCCCAGCTACAGCTTTCTTCTTTGACGTCTCCATTATTGATTGAACGAATTGCAAAAGATTCAGCAACACAGATGTCCAGAATACTGTGGAGTTATGCGATGAAAACATTTTATTTATAGCTGGGAACGGCCCTTCTCTGCCCTTCGCTAGGGACCCTCTTTGAAACATTATCTTTCAAAATGATCGCCGGTTAATACACTGTACTTTGTGTGTGTGGTCCAATCCAACCGTGTTCGCTTGACCGCTCTGTTCCATAGAAAAGCTTCACCGTCATCTTTCGGGAATGTAAACAATGAAACACCGGCTGTGTTTGTGCTGCTAAAGGCGGCCGCAATACACCGCTTCCCACCTACAGCTTTCTTCTTTGATGTCTCCATTATTAATTGAACAAATTGCAAAAGATTCAGCAACACAGATGTCCAGAATACTATGGAATTATGAGATGAAAACAGATGACTTATAGCTGGGAACGGCCCTTCTTTGCCGTTCGCAAGGGACCCTCTTCGAAACACGATCTTTCAAAATGATCGCTGCATAATACACTGTACTTTGTGTGTGTGGTCCAATCCAACCGTGTTCGCTTGACCGCTCTGTTCCATAGAAAAGCTTCACCGTCATCTTTCGGGAATGTAAACAATGAAACACCGGTTGTGTTTGTGTTGATAAAGGCGGCCGCAATACACAACTTCCCACCTACAGCTTTCTTCTTTGACGTCTCCATTATTCATTGAAAAAATTGCAAAAGATTCAGCAACACAGAGTCTAGAATACTGTGGAATTATGCAATGAAAACAGATGAATTATAGCTGGGAACGGCCCTTCTCTGCCGTTCGCAAGGGACCCTCTTCGAAACACGATCTTTCGAAATGATCGCTGCATAATACACTGTACTTTGTGTGTGTGGTCCAATCCAACCGTGTTTGCTTGACCGCTATGTTTCATAGGGGTGGTATAGCTCGGTTGGTAGAGTGGCGGTGCCAGCAACTTGAGGGTTGCAGGTTCGATTCCCGCTTCCGCCATCCTAGTCACTGCCGTTGTGTCCTTGGGCAAGACACTTTACCCACCTGCTCCCAGTGCCACCCACACTGGTTTAAATGTAACTTAGATATTGGGGTTCACTATGTAAAGCGCTTTGAGTCACTAGAGAAAAGCGCTATATAAATAAAATTCACTTCACTTCACCGTCATCTTTCGGGAATGTAAACAATGAAACACCGGCTGTGTTTGTGTTGCTAAAGGCGGCCGCAATGCACCGCTTTCCACCTACAGCTTTCTTCTTTGACGTCTCCATTATTCATTGTACAAATTGCAAAAGATTCAGCAACACAGAAGTCCACAACAGTGTGGAATTATGTGATGAAAACAGACGACTCATAGCTGGGAACGATGCTGGAATTAAATGTCCTCTACAATGCGTGACATTACGCGCACGTGTCATCATACCGCGACGTTTCAGCTTGATACTTCCGCGCAAAATTTAAAATTGAGATTTAGTCAACTAAACCGGCCGTATTGGCATGTGTTGCAATGTTAATATTTCATCATTGATATATAAACTATCAGACTGCGTGGTCGCTAGTAGTGGCTTTCCGTAGGCCTTTCAATACTTACCTGCACCTGCTTGCATCTTCTGTCTCTTGATCTCCTCCCGGGATTTGGCCAGCAGATTCTCCCACTTTTTGCTGCAGTCGGACACGGTTCTTTGCATTAGAGGGAAAGCCGTGTTGATTGTGTGGGTTATCTCCTCCCAAGCCTGGCGTTTGTCATACAAACCACTGATGCACTTCCCTCTGATGACTTCTTTCCTTTCATGCACCAGCTGAGCCAGGAGGTAACACTCCTGGTCGGTCCAGTTGGGTCTGCGCTTCCTGCTGGACATTGCCTCAAGTTGGAATGGCATGATCAAATAATATCTGGTAATTACAGATTATTGTATGTTTGGAGCACAATAAAAATACCACACAGGAAAGATAAAAGATCTGAATTAAGAATAAATAACCCAAAATTAAGTCATTCTTACATCCTAAAAGATAAAGTCCTAAACACGCGACTACTAATTTTAAGGCGGAAAAAACCTTTTAAGGAAGATTATAAGCCATCTGCTCTGCAGAACAACGGTGTCGCGGTTTAGTGACGTCACGTCCTGGTGACGTCATGTTCTGGTGACGTGTCGGTTTGTTTACACCGCCGCTAACATGGCCGCGGACATAACTCTGCTGTTTAAAGCCAGCGTCAAGACCGTCAAGACCAGGAACAAGGCGATAGGCATTGGCTTGGATTCGGCGAAGGATGAGATGTTCAAGAGGAGCCGGGCCAAGGGTGGCTTTTCTCCGAAGGCCAAAGAAGTGGTGAGTCACTGCTCGAGCTAGCTGGAGCTAACCAGGCTAACACGTCATTAATAGTCATAGATAGCAGAGTTACTTGCTTTTAGTTACACACTTGTTAACTGCTAACACGCATTACGAAGCGTTATTTAAGCTGCTTTTTAGTTAAAACACTTTTTAAGGTAATTTAATAGCCGTTATCATCCATCACTGAACATACGGTCGGCGGTCACTTCTTTAGGTACACCTGTCGTCACTTCTTTAGGTACACCTGTCGTCACTTCTTTAGGTACACCTGTCGTCACTTCTTTAAGTACACCTGTGGTCACTTCTTTAGGTACACCTTTGGTCACTTCTGTAGGTACACCTGTGGTCACTTCTGTAGGTACACCTGTGGTCACTTCTTTAGGTACACCTGTAGTCACTTCTTTAGGTACACCTGTGGTCACATCAGTTGTTAATTATTAAGGTACACCTGTGGTCACTTCTTTAATTACACCTGTAGTCACTTCTTTAGGTACACTTGTAGTCACTTCTTTAGGTACATCAGTGGTCACTTCTTTAGGTACACCTGTGGTCACTTCTTTAGGTACATCAGTCGTCAATTCTTTAGGTACATCAGTAGTCACTTCTTTAGGTACACCTGTGGTCACTTCTTTAGATACTTTTGTGGTCACTTCTTTAGGTACACCTGTGGTCACTTCTTTAAGTACACCTGTAGTCACTTCTTTAGGTACACCTGTGGTGACATAAGTTGTTAATTATTAAGGCACACCTGTGGTCACTTCTTTAATTACACCTGTAGTCACTTCTTTAGGTACACCTGTGGTCACATCAGTGGTCACTTCTTTAGGTACACCTGTGGTCACTTCTTTAGGTACACTAGTGGTCAATTCTTTAGGTACACCTGTGGTCACTTCTTTAGGTACATCTGTGGTCACTTTAGATACATCAGTAGTCACTTCTTTAGGTACACCTGTCGTCACTTCTTTAGGTACACCTGTGGTCACTTCTTTAGGTACACCTGTCGTCACTTCTTTAGGTACATCTGTGGTCACTTTAGATACATCAGTAGTCACTTCTTTAGGTACACCTGTGGTCACTTCTTTAGATACATTTGTGGTCACTTCTTTAGGTACACCTGTAGTCACTTCTTTAGGTACACCTGCGGTCACATCAGTGGTCAATTATTTAGGTACACCTGTGGTCACTTCTTTAATTACCCCTTTAGTCACTTCTTTAGGTACACCTGTAGTCACTTCTTTAAGTACACCAGTGGTCACTTCTTTAATTACACCTGTAGTCACTTCTTTAGGTACACCTGTGGTCACATCAGTTGTTAATTATTAAGGTACACCTGTGGTCACTTCTTTAATTACACCTGTAGTCACTTCTTTAGGTACACCTGTAGTCACTTCTTTAGGTACACCTGTGGTCACATCAGTGGTCACTTCTTTAGGTACACCTGTGGCCACTTCTTTAGGTACATCAGTGGTCAATTCTTTAGGTACATCTGTGGTCACTTCTTTAGATACATCAGTAGTCCCTTCTTTAGGTACACCTGTGGTCCCTTCTTTAGATACATTTGTGGTCACTTCTTTAGGTACACCTGTGGTCACTTCTTTAAGTACACCTGTGGTCACTTCTTTAATTACACCTGTAGTCACTTCTTTAGGTACACCTGTGGTCATTTCTTTAGATACATCAGTAGTCACTTACATCACTAGTCACTTATTTAGGTACATCTGTGGTCACTTCTTTACGTACATCAGTGGTCACTTCTTTAGGTACATCTTTGGTCACTTCTTTAGGTACATCTGTGGTCATTTATTTTGATACATCAGTAGTCATTTCTTTAGGTATATCCTTGGTCACTTACATCAGGGGTCAATTGTTTAGGTACACCTGTGGTCACTTACATCAGTAGTCAATTCTTTAGATACACCTGTGGTCACTTTTTTAGGTACACCTTGAACCCGATACCGAGAATTTCCGATATTACATTTTAAAGCATTTATCGGCTGATGTTATCAGACATCTCTAGTTAACAGTTTGTACCGAACCTATTTCTATTGAAAACAACTGCCAACATTTGGTTGATAACATAGTTAAAATGTGTTTAAGTATATTAATGCAAGTCCTTAATTGTCCTAGAAAACAAAGGCCTTAATTAATATCTCCCTATGAGTTACATTCTAATAGTTACCATCTTCTTAAAGTGGTGGATCTGCACTGTGGAAAAGTGTGTTCTCATACCATTCTTAAAATTCTACAGACCACAGGATATAAATTGTAATCAAGAAATGTCACCTTCTACTTTTAAATTCTTCTCTTTCTCTTACATCGTTTTCCTTTTTATTTATTTTGAGGTTTTGAGGCAACATTAATACTTGGCCTCAATCTAACACTGACCATGTCTTGGTTTTATTGCCATGTTTTCACGTGATAAAAATAAATAGACATGTTCAAGTTGCTAGCAACGGCTCGTTGGTCACATGTTTTGCAGATCAGCCTACATTTATTCAGGTTTTTTTTCATCCACAGAAAATAATTATTTCTCCCTCTATCTGGCACCAATTCTTCCTCGAGTTTTGTTGGTTTACTTTGTCCATCTGCGCAATGTTGACATCCACGCTCCCGTCGGCTCTCCTTCTTTTTATGGCAGGGTGTACAAAGTGCGGCCCGGGGGCCATTTGTGGCCCCCAGCTAATCATTTACCGGCCCGCCACACATTCTGCAGAAATTGCAAAACTGATAGTATTGCAAAAATTGAAAAAAAAACATTTAAAAAATGTGGAATGAGGTGAAATCTAATTAGAAAAAGTGGCAATGTTGACACAAAGCTGCCATGCAGGCAGATTTTTTTTTCCTTTTGTTTTTATTTTCTTTTCTTTTTCTATTGCTCAAAAAAAAAGGACAAAAAAAATCGATGTTATAATGAATTACTACTTAAAAATTATCAATTTAAAATGATTTATGTGGAAAAAATATTGCATATGTTGTGTGGTTGCCATATAAAACATCAAAGTTTTGACAAAAGAGCATAAAACAAACAAAATAATAGTTCAAACTTAAAATCGACAGATATATCGGAGGTTGATCTTGAAATTTAAGTGTTAAAAGTAAAAAAAACTCATAAAAATGCATCACTTTATGAGTGGGGAACCTTTCGGATCTCAAATATATTTAGTAGGATTTATTCAACTTTTCACTGTGATTACTCAAAAATATGAAATAATTAAAATCAATGGTGTCCTGCATTATTGATCTTTGAGGGCTTTAATTGCTAAATAAAGGAACTCTCCTGAAGGAATCAATAAAGTACTATCTATCCATCCATCTAAATACTGCATATTTCAGTATTACTATAAAAAACAAAGTTGTCTTTGACAGAAAAGGAATAAAACCTTATTTGTTTTCTTTTATATCAACCTCAAGTTGATATAAAGATTTACTGTAAGCCCATCCATCCATCCATCCATTTTCTACCGCTTATTCCCTTTTGGGGTCGCGGGGGGCGCTGGCGCCTATCTCAGCTACAATCGGGCGGAAGGCGGGCTACACCCTGGACAAGTCGCCACCTCATAAGCATTAAATAAAAAATACTAATTTGACTTAATTTTAACAGTTTAGTGACTGAGACCCTCTATGCTTCCCAGAATCCCTAAGGATTAAAAAAAAAAATCCATATATTTTGCTATGGTTTATAAATGAAAAATATCAAATTTCCCCGCATGCTTAAATTTTTCCGTGTGCGGCCCTCTGTGGAAAAAGTTTGGACACCCCTGTTTTAATTGATTTGGCAAAGTAGCCGCGTTGCCGCAGCCCAGACTTGAAAATGACGACATAAACAATAAAGAATGATGTCATGTTATGTTGTTTTAACATAAATATCAGACATTTGTATTCCTTTCAAATGTATGCTTGATTCGAGAATGAGGGAAACAGTCTTGATTACAATTATAATAATAATAAATCCTGCTGAAAACCAATGTCCACTACAGTGGACATTTTCCTATTATGCATTGATTGATTGAAACTTTTATTAGTAGATTGCACAGTACAGTACATAATCCGTACAAATTGACCACTAAATGGTAACACCTGAATAAGTTTTTCAACTTGTTAAAGTCGGGGTCCACGTTAATCATTTCATGGCAGCTGATTTTTATTTGACAGTTATTGAAATATCTTGTGTGACATCATGCACAAAAGTGCACTTTATTTATTTTAAACTATTGTAGTGGCGTTCTGTACAAAAAGTGAACTTTAATTTAGTGTTGTTTTGATGTGTCATCTTAGTGACATCATGCCCAAAAGTGCACTAATAGCTTGTTTTAAAATGTCTCTGACAATCTTGCACTTTCTGTTTTGGAAATGACATGAATGTTTGTGCCACTGGTTTATAACTGTTTAATAAATACACTTTTAGTTCTGATTTCCCTCTCTGCATGAAAGTTTAAAAGTAGCATATATTAATGCAGTATGAAGAAGAATGTTTGAATGTAGACACATAGAATCATCATACTGCTGTGATTGTATGCATCAAGTGTTCATTCAAGGCTAAGGCAAAACATCCAGATACATATGTTGTATCGTGACATGGCGTAAAAATATCTAGATATTAATAAAAGGCCATATCGCCCAGCCCTAATTGAAGCATTTTTTGTTAACAGAGATTAAGAGTCCATTTTCATTGTTGTTGTTGTTTACTTATTTAGGATAATTGAACATGGTTCTTCAAATTACAATGATAATAAAACTAGTACTAAATTAAAGTTTATTGCATTTCATCATCATTCATTTAATAATTTCTTTTTATTTCTTTCATGAAAATGCATATGTATTTTCAAAGTTTCAACAATTAATTTCCTCAGTTCCCAAACATTTATTGAGTGTTGTTAAAAGAAAAGGTGATGTAACACAGTGGTGAACATGCCCTTTCCCAACTACTTTGGCACGTGTTGCAGCCATGAAATTCTAAGGTTTTTATTATTTGCAAAAAAAAACAAAAAACTTATGAGTTTGAACATCAAATATCTTGTCTTTGTCGTGCATTCAACTGAATATGGGTTGAAAATGATTTGCAAATCATTGTATTCCGTTTATATTTACATCCAACACAATTTCCCAACTCATATAGAAACAGGGTTTGTACTACCTTCATTCATTGTCGTGTCCATTCCAAGAGTGGTTACCGGGAGATATAGTCATTTTCTATATCGCACAGAGACAACCCCGCAATATATCGAGTATATCGGTAAATCGCCCAGCCCTAAGCCCAAGGCTATTTCGTATTGATCTGAATTCAATTTTGATTCAAAAGTGTGTGATCGGGTGAGAATACCGTATATAGGCGGTATAGCTCGGTTGGTAGAGTGGCCGTGCCAGCAACTTGAGGGTTGCAGGTTCGATTCCCGCTTCCGCCATCCTAGTCACTGCCGTTGTGTCCTTGAGCAAGAAACTTTACCCACCTGCTCTCAGTGCCACCCACACTGGTTTGAATGTAACATAGATATTGGGTTTCACTATGTAAAGCGCTTTGAGTCACTAGAGAAAAGCGCTATATAAATATAATTCGCTATTTCCTTGAATTGCCACCGGGTATATATTATGCGCCTGCCTAGAATTACCGCCGGGTCAAACTCGTTTCGCAAAATATTATTTTTATTAGCACATGTCTAGAGTTTCCGCCGGGTCAAACTCGTCACGTCACGAGTGACACTTCACCTGATTTCAGGCTGATTTCAATCATTTGAAATCGCATATTAAGAGCTATTCAGTAAGATTTAAGGTCCAAGCTATTGAATATGCTAAAAAGAACAGTAAGCAGCTATGTTTTATTAATATACCGTAGCTGCGTGTGTCAAATATGAGTCATCAAATGACTCCCGCCTCCTGGTGGTAGAGGGCGCTAGTGATCCTCTTTGCGACTACTCGGCTGCAGACGAAGTGACAACAAGCAGCAAGAGTGTTTATTTTTTCCTCTCGCTTGCACTTTTAACATGGAGGATTACATATCTAAAATAAAACTGCTTTCTAAACTGGACTTTCAATCGAAGCAGGAGGTAATAAAGGAAGATCTCCATCGAGACAGAGACTTTTTAAAACTGAAGAAAGATAAAGAAGACTTCTATAAACAAGTTATCGATGCTTTTGATCAGAAGGAGCTGCGCATGGACTTCATTTATTTTTTTTTATTAAATGTGCTTTTCATGATGGTATCCTTACATCACACTCAAATTTATAAGCGCAAGCCTAATTTTACCGCATTCCTTTGGTAAGCGCCAGAGTGAGAAGAGGTTTTAAAATAATTAGCGCATGCCTTTGGTAAATGCCGGAGTGAGAAGAGGTTTTAAATTAATTAGCGCCCCGGCGGCAATTCAAGGAAATACGGTAGTCATTTTCTATATCGCACAGAAACAAACCCGCAATATATCGATATATATTGCCCAGCCCTAGGTCCAAATTGATCGGAACGAATTTTTGATTCAAACGTGTGTGATCAGGTGAGACTATTCCAAATGGCGTGTTTACGTGAAGCATTTTTTTTTCATCAGGTTATGCTTTAATGGGATTAAATGTGTCCGTGTGCACACAGCTTATGTGAGAAGTCAACAACATCCGTGACAAAACAGGCTCTGTCTGCCAATGGTTTTCATAGGCATCGATTGGCATTCTCCCGGAAAAAAATGCCCTTTTTCAATTTGACGAGGGGTTCCGCTTAGACAGCAAGGAGTCCTTCGCCTAACACGAGCTGCATGAAAACAAACCACTTCAAAGGTGCCTTGAAGAACCACTTTACATTTCCCTCAGGGAGTCTGGACTTTAAGTTGTGCCCGATGTCAGCCATCAGTCAGAGACAAACACGAGCCGACTCACCTCAGCTCTGCACAAGCGAGTTTTTGTCAAGTTGTGTTCCGTTGGTATTAGAAAGGGCGGTTTAATAAAAGCAGCGGCGCTGATTCAAAGAAACCCAAATCTAGCCTGTGGTGCCTGCCTCCTGGTCTCTGCTGCCTCACTCACATATCATCTCCAACCATCTCAGTGGAGAAATTTAAATTGCCAGTTCGGAATGTCCCGACTGCTTATGGTTCTGTTGCGGGTTTTCTCCTCCATCTGACACGGGGCAAGCGTGTTTCTTTGTCCTCTCTTCACATGCACGATTCCATAAACACACTGCAATAACATTTTCTTTCTGCTCTCCAACAATTTCTCGGGGGAAAGCCGATCCTCCCAAGAGCCAGTGATTAAAGGTGGAAGATCAAAAGAGAGAAAATATTAAATTAGGTCCCCGGCAACAATGTTGACGGCCGGCACCTAACGTGCAACAGATGTGGGTGCCCTTGGAGACCTGCGCTACTCTCCCAGTTCTCACAAAAATACAGTGGGGCAAAAAAAAGTATTTAGTCAGCCAGCGATTGTGCAAGTTCTCCCACTTAAAATGATGACAGAGGTCTGTAATTTTCATCATAGGTACACTTCAACTGTGAGAGACAGAATGTGAACAAAAAATCTAGGAATTTTAAAGAATTTATTTGTAAATTATGTTGGAAAATAAGTATTTGGTCAACCATTCAAAGCTCTCACTGATGGAAGGAGGTTTTGGCTCAAAATCTCACAATACATGGCCCCATTCATTCTTTCCTCAACACGGATCAGTCGTCCTGTCCCCTTAGAAGAAAAACAGCCCCAAAGCATGATGTTTCCACCCCCATGCTTCACAGTAGGTATGGTGTTCTTGGGATGCAACTCGGTATTCTTCTTCCTCCAAACACGACGAGTTGAGTTTATACCAAAAAGTTCTATTTTGGTTTTATCTGACCACGTGACATTCTCCCAATCCTCTGCTGTATCATCCATGTATCCATTTTGGTATAAACTCAACTCGTCGTCTTTGGAGGAAGAAGAATACTGAGTTGCATCCCAAGAACACTATACCTACTGTGAAGCATGGTGGTGGAAACATCATGCTTTGGGGCTGTTTTTCTGCTAAGGGGACAGGACGATTGATCCGTGTTAAAGGGGAACATTATCACAATTTCAAAAGGGTTAAAAACAATAAAAATCAGTTCCCAGTGGCTTGTTGAATTTTTTTTCAAAATTTTACTGGTCCCGGAATATCCCTAAATAAAGCTTTTAAGTGTCTTATTATCGCTATCTTCGAAACCACTATCCATTTCCCTGTGACGTCATACAGTGCTGCCAATACAAACAACATGGCGGTTACCACAGCAAGATATAGCGACGTTAGCTCGGATTCAGACTCGGATTTCAGCGGCTTAAGCGATTCAACAGATTACGCATGTATTGAAACAGATGGTCGGAGTATGGAGGCAGATAGCGAAAACGAAATTGAAGAAGAAATTGAAGCTATTGAGCGAATAGCTATTGACGCTATTTGGCCATAGCGTGGGTGTACCTAATGAAGTGGCCTTATTAGCATTGCCGGTAAAATGTGCGGACCAAACGATCAGGACTTTCGCATCTTGTGACACTGGAGCAACTTAAATCCGTCGATTGGTAAGTGTTTGTTTCGCATTAAATGTGGGTATTTAGTTTCAAATATACATACAGCTATCATAAATAGCATGTTAGCATCGATTAGCATCGCATGTTAGCATCGATTAGCTGGCAGTCATGCCGTAACCAAATATGTCTGATTAGCACATAAGTCAACAACATCAACAAAACTCACCTTTGTGATTTTGTTGACTTAATGGTTGCAAATGCATCTGCAGGTTATCCATACATCTCTGTGCCATGTCTGTCTTAGCATCGCCGGTCAAATGTGAAGACACTCTGGCACATTCAATGGGGGTCTGGCGGAAGATTTCTGGCCAGTGGTGCAACTTGAATCCCTCCCTGTTAGTGTTGTTACACCCTCCGACAACACACCGACGAGGCATGATGTCTCCAAGGTTCCAAAAAATAGTTGAAAAAATGGAAAATAACAGAGCTGAGACCCGGTGTTTGTAATGTGAAAATGAATATGGCGGGTGTGTTACCTCGGCGACGTCACATTCTGACATCGCTAAAAGAGCGATAAACAGAAAGGCGTTTAATTTGCCAAAATTCACCCATTTAGAGTTCGTAAATCAGTTAAAAAAATACATGGTCTTTTTTCTGCAACATCAAGGTATATATTGACACTTGCATAGGTTTGGTGATAATGTTCCCCTTTAAGGAAAGAATGAACCGGGCTATGTATCGTGAGATTTTGAGCCAAAACCTCCTTCCATCAGTGAGAGCTTTGAATGGTTGACCAAATACTTATTTTCCACCATAATCCATCCATCCATCATCTTCCGCTTATCTGAGGTCGGGTCGCGGGGGCAACAGCCTAAGCAGGGAAACCCAGACTTCCCTCTCCCCAGCCACTTCGTCTAGCTCTTCCCGGGGGATCCCGAGGCGTTCCCAGGCCAGCCGGGAGACATAGTCTTCCCAACGTGTCCTGGGTCTTCCCTGTGGCCTCCTACCGGTTGGACGTGCCCTAAACAGGTGTTTCGGGTAGCATCCCGACCAGATGCCCGAACCACCTCATCTGGCTCCTCTCCATGTGAAGGAGCAGGGGCTTTACTTTGAGTTCCTCCCGGATGACAGTGCTTCTCACCCTATCTCTAAGGGAGAACCCTATCTCTAAGGGAGAGACCCGCCACACGGCGGAGGAAACTCATTTGGGCCGCTTGTACCCGTGATCTTATCCTTTCAGTCATGACCCAAAGCTCATGGGTCATGACCGAAACGTAGATCGACCGGTAAATTGAGAGCTTTGCCTTCCGGCTCAGCTCCTTCTTCACCACAACGGATCGGTACAACGTCCGCATTACTGAAGACGCCGCACCGATCCGCCTGTCGACCTCACGATCCACTCTTCCCTCACTCGTGAACAAGACTCCTAGGTACTTGAACTCCTCCACTTGGGGCATCCACCATAATTTACTAATAAATTCTTTAAAATTCCGACAATGTGAATTCCTGGATTTTTTTTCCCACATTCTGTCTCTCACATTTGAAGTGTACCTATGATGAAAATGACAGACCTCTGTCATCATTTTAAGTGCGAGAACTGCTGACTAAATACTTTTTTGCCCCACTGTACAAGACATTCAGTCTGACACAAATACGCAGAGATTTTGCGGGGGGGTTTCTTTGCTCTTTTAAAACAAAACAAAATCAAAACAGAGAAGGGCTTTCTCCAATTTGGGTTTGGTCGGGGGAATCTTGTCCCTCAAAGGGGTCGCTTGAGGCCACTGTGATCTTCATTTCACTCCCCACAGCATGCGTCCCTTCTCAAGTTTAAACGGAGGAGGTCACTTGAAAACGGTTAAATTGTGTGTAGAGAATAGGGCTCTGCTCCCTGCTGTGCTTTTAGTATTGGCATTCCAATCTGGCCTCGTTCTTGAACATCTTTAAAGGCCTACTGAAATGAGATGTTCTTATTTAAACGGGGATAGCAGGTCCATTCTATGTGTCATACTTGATCATTTCGCGATATTGCCATATTTTTGCTGAAAGGATTTAGTATTTTGATTGATTGATACTTTTATTAGTAGATTGCACAGTTCAGTATATATTCCGTACAATTGACCACTAAATGGTAACAAGTTTTTCAACTTGTTTAAGTCGGGGTCCACGTTAATAATCAATTCATGGTACAAATATATACTATCAGCATAATACAGTCATCACACAGGTTAATCATCATAGTAGAGAACATCGACGATAAAGTTTGCAATTTTTGGTGCTGATAAAAAAGCCTTTTCTGTACCGGAAGTAGCAGACTATGTGCGCGTGATGTCACGGGTTGTGCAGCTCCTCACATCTGAACATTGTTTACAATCATGGCCACCAGCCGCGAGAGCGATTCGGACCGAGAAAACGACAATTTCCTCATTAATTTGATCGAGGATGAAAGATTCGTGGATGAGGAAAGTGAGAGTGAAGGACTAGAGAGAGAAAAAAAAAAAGACTATACAGTGGGAGGGATTCAGATGTTATTAGACAAATTTACTAGGATAGTTCTGGAAAATTCCTTATTTGCCTATTGTGTTACTAGTGTTTTAGTGAGATTATACGGTCGTACCTGTACAACCTGAAGGTCGGCCCCGCACCTTTCTTCAGCACCAGTCGACGGGTGGTGGCGATGCCCATCTCTGCCCTTCGCAAGGGACCCTCTTCGAAACACGATATTTCGATCTTTTATTAGTAGATTGCACAGTTCAGTACATATTCCGTACAATTGACCACTAAATGGTAACACCTGAATAAGTTTTTCAACTTGTTTAAATCGGGGTCCACGTTAATAATCAATTCATGGTACAAATATATACTATCAGTATAATACTGTCATCACACAGGTTGATCATCATAGTAGAGAACATCGACGATAAAGTTTGCAACTTTTGGTGCTGATAAAAAAGCCTTTTCTGTACCGGAAGTAGCAGACGATGTGCGCGTGACGTCACGGGTTGTGGAGCTCCTCACATCTGACAAATGGGTTGTACTTGTATAGCGCTTTTCTACCTTCAAGGTACTCAAAGCGCTTTGACACTACTTCCACATTTACCCATTCACACACACATTCACACACTGATGGAGGGAGCTGCCATGCAAGGCGCCAACCAGCAACCATCAGGAGCAAGGATGAAGTGTCTTGCTCAGGACACAACGGACGTGACGAGGTTGGTACTAGGGACCCTCGGGTTGCGCACAGCCACTCTCCCACTGCGCCACGCCGTCCCAATCGAGGATGAAAGATTTGTGGATGAGGAAAGTGAGAGTGAAGGACTAGAGAGAGGGGGAAAAAAAGACTATACAGTGGGAGCGATTCAGATGTTATTAGACAAATTTACTAGGATAATTCTGGAAAATAGCTTATCTGCTTATTGTGTTACTAGTGTTTTAGTGAGATTATACGGTCGTACCTGTACCTTTCTTCAGCACCAGTGGACGGGTGCTGGCGATGCCCATCTCTGCCCTTCGCAAGGGACCCTCTTCGAAACACGATCTTTCGAAATAATCGCTGCATAATACACTGTACTTTGTGTGTGTCTGGTCCAATCCAACCGTGTTCGCTTGACCGCTCTGTTCCATAGTAAAGCTTCACCGTCATCTTTCGGGAATGTAAACAATGAAACACCGGTTGTGTTTGTGTTGCTAAAGCCGGCCGCAATACACTGCTTCCCGCCTACAGCTTTCTTCTTTGACGTCTCCATTGTTCATTGAACAAATTGCAAAAAATTCAGCAACACAGATGTCCAGAATAGTGTGGAATTATGCGATGAAAACAGACGACTTATAGCTGGGAACGATGCTGGAACAAAATGTCCTATACAATGTGTGACGTTACGCGCACGAGTCATCATACCGCAACGTTTCAGCAGGATACTTCGGCATGAAATTTAAAATTGCAATTTAGTAAACTAACCCGTATTGGCATGTGTTGCAATGTTAATATTTCATCATTGATATATAAACTATCAGACTGCGTGGTCGCTAGTAGTGGCTTTCAGAAGGCCTTTAAAGTAACAACTACAACTACAACCTAGGTGTATACTTGTTTTTATGCTTTCTGAGCTCACTATGTCTACTACTTGCTGTACATATCCTACTAAGTCAGACCTACACTGTTACTATGTCCATTTCTCTGGTGATATAATTGTTGATGACGGAAGTGCTGATATCAACCAAACCTAACCACCTTACACATCCCACATCCCGAATTGTAAATGATGTAAATAATTCAATGTATATACTCTGATGATTAATTTATGTGATGACTGTATTATGCTGATAGTATATATTTGTACTTGCAAATATATACTATTTGGGGGGCAAGGGGGAGGAGTATATTTATAGCTAGAATTCACTGAAATTTAAGTATTTCTTATTTATGTATCATTTATTTACACATATACACACACATAACACTCATTGTTGTACAAACCCCGTTTCCATATGAGTTGGGAGATTGTGTTAGATGTAAATATAAACGGAATACAATGATTTGCAAATCCTTTTCAACCCATATTCAGTTGAATGCACTACAAAGACAAGATATTTGATGTTCAAACTCATAAACTTTATTTTTTTTTTGCAAATAAAAATTAACTTAGAATTTCATGGCTGCAACATGTGCGAAAGTAGTTGGGAAAGGGCATGTTCCCCACTGTGTTACATCACCTTTTCTTTTAACAACACTCAATAAACGGTTGGGAACTGAGGAAACTAATTGTTGAAGCTTTGAAAGTGGAATTCTTTCCCATTCTTGTTTTATGTAGAGCTTCAGTCCTTCAACAGTCCGGGGTCTCCGCTGTCATATTTTACGCTTCATAATAGCGCCACAAATTTTCAATGGGAGACAGGTCTGGACTACAGGCGGGCCAGGAATGTACCCACACTCTTTTTTTTACGAAGCCACGCTGTTGTAACACGTGCTGAATGTGGCTTGGCATTGTCTTGCTGAAATAAGCAGGAGCGTCCATGAAAAAGACGGCGCTTAGTTGGCAGCATATGTTGTTCCAAAACCTGTATGTACCTTTCAGCATTAATGGTGCCTTCACAGATGTGTAAGTTACCCATGCCTTGGGCACTAATGCACCCCCATACCATCACACATGCTGGCTTTTGAACTTTGCCTCGATAACCGTCTGGATGGTTCGCTTCCCCTTTGGTCCGGATGACACAATGTCGAATATTTCCAAAAACAATTTAAAATGTGGACTCGTCAGACCACAGAACACTTTTCCACTTTGCATCAGTCCATCTTAGATGATTTCGGGCCCGGAGAAGCCGGCGGCGTTTCTGGATGTTGTTGATAAATGGCTTTCGCTTTGCATAGTAGAGCTTTAACTTGCACTTACAGCTGTAGCGACCAACTGTATTTAGTGACAGTGGTTTTCTGAAGTGTTCCTGAGCCCATGTGGTGATATCCTTTAGAGATTGATGTTGGTTTTTGATATAGTGCTGTCTGAGGGATCAAAGGTCACGGTCTTTCATTTTTGGTTTCCGGCCATGTCGCTTACGTGGAGTGATTTTTCCAGATTCTCTGAGCCTTTTGATATTATGGAGCGTAGATGTTGAAATCCCTAAATTTTTTGCAATTGCACTTTGAAAAACGTTGTTCTTAAACTGTTTGACTATTTGCTCACGCAGTTGTGGACAAAGGGGTGTACCTCGCCCCATCCTTTCTTGTGAAAGACTGAGCATTTTTTGGGAAGATGTTTTTATACCCAATCATGGCACCCACCTGTTCCCAATTAGCCTGCACACCTATGGGATGTTCCGAATAAGTGTTTGATGAGCATTCCTCAACTTTATCAGTATGTATTGCCACCTTTCCCAACTTCTTTGTCACGTGTTGCTGGCATCAAATTCTAAAGTTAAGGATTATTTGCAACAACAAAAAATCTTTTATCAGTTTGAACATCAAATATGTTGTCTTTGTAGCATATTCAACTGAATCTGGGTTGAAAAGGATTTGCAAATCATTGTATTCTGTTTATATTTACATCTAACACAATTTCTCAACTCATATGGAAACAGGGTTTCTATTTGTACCGTGGATTGATTAACGTGGACCCCGACTTAAACAAGTTGAAAACTTTATTCAGGTGTTACCATTTAGTGGTCAATTGTACGGAATATGTACTGTATTGTGCAATCCACTAATAAAAGTTTCAATCAATCAATAGCGACCGGGGGCACAATTCTGCAAAAAGCTTATCGCTATTATCATTCTGCTATTCTCAAGGACAATTCTTTCACACCCAAACACGAGCACCATGTTGAGTGTGCGTGTGCTTACATTTGAAAGACATCACATTATTTTGATGATTATTGTCATTATTGTTTAGACTCATAATTTTCTTGTTGAGCAAACATTTCCGACGGTCTTTGTGAGAGTTCCCAGAAGGACGGTTTTTAAATATAACTGAAACTAAACGTAATCTAAGAAGTCAAAAACACTCACTCGCTCCACAGATAAAATCTGTTTATTAATGAGCTCATGAATGCAGAGCCAACTTGCCCTGGCCAGCTAGACTCCGTTGTGATGAATTGTCGTCATTCCTGCTAATAAGACTGCAGCATGAGTTTTTAATTAAAAGGTTGTTTTTAGCAATCCAGTTTATTTAAGTAAAATAAAAAAATAAATTACATCATTTTAGAAATTAAATCGCATGCCAATGTGAATCGAGATCACATTTTTGTGCAGCCTCAGTAATGACACAAGTCTTCCAGTTTCAATCATTTCAATAATTTTTAGGAGAACTGGCTTACTATTTATTATTATATTGCGTGTGAGGGCTGTGTTTACGAGCTGTGTTGGTTGTTACATTTAAATCAAAGCATTCACTATGTCTTCTCGTTCATATACTTTTTACATTTTCTTTTAGTCAGTCACAGTGGTCAGGTGGCCCTTCTAAAGAAGACTGCAGATGACAGGCGTAATGTGTTAGGTAAACATTCCATCCGGTATACCGAAAATATTGTGTGACTAAAAGAAAAATGGAAAAGTATATTAAATAGTAGCAGTTAGTAAGCGCAGTGGTTCTCAACCTTTTTTCAGTGATGTACCCCCTGTGAAAGTTTTCTTAATTCAAGTACCCCCTAATCAGAGCAAAGAATTTTTCGTTGAAAAAAAGAGCTAAAGAAGTCAAACACAGCAGTTTGTCATCAGTTTCTGATTTATTAAATAGTGGTCTTTCTTGAACTATTTGGAAAAAAGATATAAAAATAAGTAAAAACTTGTTGAAAAATAAACAAGTGATTCAATTATAAATAAAGATTTCTACACATAGAAGTAATCATCAACTTAAAGTGCCCTCTTTGGGGATTGTAATAAAGATCCATCTGGATTCATCAATTTAATTCTAAACATTTCTTCACAAAAAAATAAATCTTTAACATCAATATTTAGGGAACACGTCCACAAAGAATCTAGCTGAATTTTGCATTGTTGCATTTCTTTTCACAGTATTAACTTACATTCATATTTTGTTGAAGTATTATTCAATAAATTAATTTTACAAAAGATTTTTGAATTGTTGCTATTTTTAGAATATTTTAAGATAAATCTCACCTACCCCTTGGCATACCTTCAAGTACCCCCATTTGAGAACCGCTGAGTTCGAGGACACAAAACTATATACATAAATATATATATATATATATATATATATATATATATAACACAAATATATATATATATATATATATATATTTGTGTTATATATAATAATATATTAATAATAATAATAGCAGTTAGTTAGCGCACACACAAATATATATATATATATATATATATATTTGTGTTATAATAATATAACAAGAATAATAGCAGTTAGTTTGCGCACACACAAATATATATATATACATATATATATATGCATATATATACATACATGTACATGTATGTATGTATGTATGTATATATATATATATATATATATATATATATATATATATATATATATATATATTCATGGTGGCAGAGGGGTTAGTGCGTCTGCCTCACAATACGAAGTTCCTGCAGTCCTGGGTTCAAATCCAGGCTCGGGATCTTTCGGTGTGGAGTTTGCATGTTCTCCCCGTGAATGCGTGGGTTCCCTCCGGGTACTCTCGCTTCCTCCCACTTCCAAAAACATGCACCTGGGGATAGGTTGATTGGCAACAATAAATTGGCCCTAGTGTGTGAATGTGAGTGTGAATGTTGTCTCTCTATCTGTGTTGGCCCTGCGATGAGTTAGCGACTTGTCCAGGGTGTACCCCGCCTTCCGCCCGATTGTAGCTGAGATAGGCGCCAGCGACCCCAAAAGGGAATAAGCGGTAGAAAATGGATGGATGGATATATATATATATATATATATATATATATATATATATATATATATATATATATATATATATATATATATATATATATATATATATATATATAGAGAGAGATAGATAGATAGATAGATGTGTATATATATATATATATATATGTGGATGTCTTCCTCCTGGGGGTCCACCTGATGCCGACAAACCTCCACAATAGCCCAGATGTCTGCTGTTAGAAATATCTTTATATTTGGCAGCGCACACACGCTCTGAAAACACACCCAACTTTTCAGTTCTGCTCTGTGACTTTTCAGTCTCTCGCATTTTTCAGTGCGCGTCTGCTCAATAACTCCAACTCCAACAACTGTGTCTCGGTCCGGCTGCTGCTAATAAGCATGGTAGGTGATTGGATGAAGACCCCTGCTGGGTAATCCAATCACCTGCCAAAAAACAAAAGATGAAATGAGCTAATTAAAGGTCCAAGGGCTTTTTCCTCGTACTCACATTCTACTGACACCAGCTGACACTCCAAAAGACAAGGTGTCTTCACTTCAACAGATCAAAAAACCTACTGTTAAATGTCTCGTACAACAGAATCTTATTCAACAGTAGTTTAGGCTTTGGTCCCTAGAAAAGATCTACCGCTCTGTGTCTTGTTCTTGGTCCAATTATATCTAAATTATGTTTTTGGAATCACTTTTAGTTTCTTCTACCTGTGAAATGGTGAAAGATTTATGAATGCCAAACTTTTTTTCCCTTCATTGTCGCTATTGTTTGTGAGTTGGACAGACCTGGACCAGGGTCACCAAGTCTTTACTGGCAGATAAACACGTCATTCCCCTCTGAGACTGGCATAACTAAAGCCATCATAGTATAGCGTCAGTATAAATAGCCCTCAGTCAGAACACACAAGGACTTAAACTGTAGCAGGTTGGCCATCATGGGGTTGTGTTAGTTACCTGGATTGAACAAAACACCAGAATCTACCATCTCTTGTTGTCTTCCTCATAATAATCCCCCCTGATGGTTTGTTTGGGCTGAGTCAGCGGAGCTGCAGGGCCGAGGAGAAAGTGAGGAGGCAAAGTGGGGGTCTTTGATGATGTGGAGATTATACGTAGCCCGGCAGACTGTCTCCTTCTTCTCGGGCTCGCATGCGGCCTCGCACACATCAGTGTGGCGACACAATGACACACACATGTTCGTACGTACACACACGCAGCCAGGCCACCTCCTTCCTCATTGTTGTGGAATTACTTGCTCTTTATGGTCTTAAGTTACAAGAGCAATTGATCCCCCTGACCCCCTGCAAGCCCTTGAGCTTGTGCTGGGAATCTGAGCTCCAATGTATACACTTTGGAGACAGCTCAGCACTCCGCACAACCCAGTGTGTCCCTCACACACACACACACACATGCCTCTTCATTTTATGTTGGGATTTAGCTCCATCCACTGGCCATAAAGCGAAATACGTCCAAACATCTACAAGGACAGATCAAACCCAATCTCTTGTTCATTATAGGAGAAAAATGGAAATGTTAATACCGTATTTCCTTGAATTGCCGCCAGGGCGCTAATTGTTTTAAAACCTCTTCTCACTACTGCGCTTACCAAAGGCATGCAGTAAATTTAGGCCTGCGCTTATAAATTTGAGTGTGATGTAAGGATACCATCATGAAAAGCACATTTGTTAAAAAAAAACGTTATTATGGTCTTACTTTTACTTATAAATGAAGTCCTTGCGCAGCTCCTTCTGATCAAAAGCATCGATAACTTGTTTATAGAAGTCTTCCTTATCTTTCTTCAGTTTTAAAAGTCTCTCTGTCTCGATGGAGATCTTCCTTTATTACCTCCTGCTTCGATTGAAAGTCAAGGTTTAGAAAACTGTTTTATTTTAGATATGTAATCCTCCATGTTAAAAGTGCAAGCCAGAGGAAAAAATAAACGATCGCTGCTCATTCTTGCTGCTTGTTGTCACTTCTTCTGCCAAGTAGTCGCAAGAAGGATCACTAGCGCCCTCTACCACCAGGAGGCGGGAGTCATTTAATGACTCATATTTGACACACGCAGCTACGGTATGTTAATAAAACATAGCTGCTTACTGTTCTTTTTAGCATATTTAATAGCTTGGACCTTAAATCCTACTGAATAGCTCTTAATCTTCTTCCCTTTATGCGATTTCAAATGATTGAAATCAGCTTCCTCCATTTTGAAAATGATGACAAGGGAAGTGTCACTCGTGACGTGACGAGTTTGACCTGGCGGAAATTCTAGACATGCGCTAATAAAAAGAATATTTTGCGAAATGAGTTTGACCCGGCGTCAATGCTAAGAATGTGCTAATTATTTTGCGAAACGAGTTTGACCCGGCAGTAATTCTAGGCAGGCGCATACTATATACCCGGCGGCAATTCAAGGAAATACGGTATATTCCGAAAAATACGGTGAAATTACATAATCTCCCACGGCACACCAGACTGTATCTCACGGTACACTAGTGTGGTTGAAAAACACTGGACTAGATAATGCTTTGGTACTTGCTGGACTGTGATCCAAGAAAATGGCTGAACATGTTCAAATTCAGAATTGTACAATTTCAGGGGCATTTTGACTTCCAAAGTTCCTCTTTATAGGAAAATAACATCAGTATTTTGAAAAAGAAAATAAGAACGTTGCTTCAAAACTGGCTATGTTGGGGCTGGTTTTGGCAGCATGCCTGCTTTTCTTAGTCCCTGAAACAAGATAGACAGATAAATAGTACTTTATTTATTCCTTCAGGAGAGTTCCTTCAAGAAAATTAACGTTTTCGGCACAATCCCATTCAAGATCAGACAAACATTACAGGGAGACAGAACAGGATCGCTGACGGGTCTGCCGACTTCCGGCGCCCCTTACAAAAATGGTGAGATACAGGTAAACAAAACAAAAAGAATAAAATAAAATAAAAAAATCGGTCTAAGCCCGGGCTTCTGGAAACGGGGTCCAGACTGAGGCCAAGGGGAAAAAAACAACTCATAGCCATATCAATCAATCAATCAATCAATGTTTATTTATATAGCCCCAAATCACAAATGTCTCAAAGGACTGCACAAATCATTACGACTACAACATCCTTGGAAGAACCCACAAAAGGGCAAGGAAAACTCACACCCAGTGGGCAGGGAGAATTCACATCCAGTGGGACGCCAGTGACAATGCTGACTATGAGAAACCTTGGAGTGGACCTCAGATGTGGGCAACCCCCCCCCTCTAGGGGACCGAAAGCAATGGATGTCGAGCGGGTCTAACATGATACTGTGAAAGTTCAATCCATAGTGGCTCCAACACAGCCGCGAGAGTTCAGTTCAAGCGGATCCAAGACAGCAACGAGAGTCCCGTCCACAGGAAACCATCTCAAGCGGAAGCACAAGGCGGATCCACAAGGGAGGGGGGGACATAGGAGAAAAAAGAAAAGAAGCGGCAGATCAACTGGTCTATAAAGGAGGTCTATTTAAAGGCTAGAGTATACAGATGAGTTTTAAGGTGAGACTTAAATGCCATAGTACACATCCCTCTTACATCTCTTACAACGCACAACTCAGACTACGGTTTTAAAAGTGTTTCATCCAAAATACCCATTCAGCTCCTCCTTTACTTCTCCTCCCAAGCCTAACTGCTCTGCACAACAATTAACTCCTGACCCCGTATAATTGTATTATTGCAAGGGTGTAGCAGCCGTCACACAAACAAGAGAAGGACAGCTATGTCTCCAACAAATTGCTGCGCCCTGTGAAATTCTGACACCTTATATTTTTCCCTCCACATTTCCAGAGTCGGCTCAAATAAAACCCTGCTTGAGGCTCCCGTGATGTTGGAATGGATGTTTAGAGACATTATTAGACAGCCGGTGCCAGATTAATGCGTACAGCCAGGCCAATTAGATAATTGAGGTTGTTAGAGTGGAAAGGTTGAAGGCCAAAGACGGGATCATTATGCTATCATAATAATCTCCCACCGCTGTCACAGTCAAAGTCATTGTGTCATTTTTCAATCCCGAGCTTGTCCCAGAGCTTCCAACAGAGGCAGCGTTGTAAGGGCTCCCCACTGCCAGTACCAACTCCGTAGACCGGGAAGCAATTGGCTCTTTTTTTTTTTATATATTTGACTGAATTACAGGAGCAAATATTGGATTGAAGCATGTTTCCTTTGGTTTCCCTGTGCACACACACACTCAGCGATAAATAGCAACACATCCTGGATTTAAAGCTTATTTGCGATCACTCTGTCAGTGCTCTGTGTGCAGGAGCCCCCCCCTTCTTTTTTTTTAATTTATGAGACAGCTTTGACGGGGAAATGGCAAGTTTGAATTGAGTGAATTGTCCAAAGGCAAATACTTGTACTGTTGGTTCACGTGGATGGACAGACATTGCTCGCCTGTCACCGTCAATAAGAACCTGATTATGCATTTTATGTGGCTCCGTCCACATGGCTTCCTGTATTCTGTGGCTTTTTTTTACAAACCCCGTTTCAATATGAGTCGGGAAATTGTGTTAGATGTAAATATAAACAGAATACAATGATTTGCAAATCATTTTCAACCCATATTCAGTTGAATATGCTACAAAGACAACATATTTGATGTTCAAACGGATAAAAAAAAAATTTGTAAATAATAAATAGAATTTGATGCCAGCAACACGTGACAAAGAAGTTGGGAAAGGTGGCAATGAATACTGATAAAGTTGAGGAATGCTCATCAAACACTTATTTGGAACATCCCACAGGTGTGCAGGCTAATTGGGAACAGGTGGGTGCCATGATTGGGTATAAAAACAGCTTCCCGAAAAATGCTCAGTCTTTCACAAGAAAGGATGGGGTGAGGTACACCCCTTTGTCCACAACTGCGTGAGCAAATAGTCAAACAGTTTAAGAACAGCGTTTCTCAAAGTGATATTGCAAGAAATTTAGGGATTTCAACATCTACGGTGCATAATATCATCAAAAGGTTCAGCGAATCTGGAGATATCACTGCACGTAAGCGGCATGGCCGGAAACCAACATTGAATGACCGTGACCTTCCATCCCTGTATCCAAAACCAACATCAATCTCTAAGGGATATCACCACATGGGCTCAGGAACACTTCAGAAAACCACTGTCACTAAATACAGCTGTTTGCTACATCTGTAAGTGCAAGTTAAAGCTCTACTATGCAAAGCGAAAGCCATTTATCAACAACATCCAGAAACGCCGCTGGCTTCCCTGGGCCCGAGATCATCTATGATGGACTGATGCATAGTGGAAAAGTGTTCTGTGGTCTGAAGATTCCACATTTCAAATTGTTTTTGGAAATATTCGACATCGTGTCATCCGTACCAAAGGGGAAGCGAACCATCCAGACTGTTATCGACGCAAAGTTCAAAAGCCAGCATCTGTGATGGTATGGGGGTGCATTAGTGCCCAAGGCATGGGTAACTTACACATCTGTGAAGGCACCATTAATGCTGAAAGGTACATACAGGTTTTTGGAACAACATATGCTGCCATCTGAGCGCCGTCTTTTTCATGGACGCCCCTGCTTATTTCAGCAAGACAATGCCAAGCCACATTCAGCACGTGTTACAACGGCGTGGTTTTGTAAAAAAAGAGTGCAGGTACTTTCCTGGCCCGCCTGCAGTCCAGACCTGTCTCCTATGGAAAATGTGTGGCGCATTATGAAGCGTAAAATACGACAGCGGAGACCCCGGACTGTTGAAGGACTGAAGCTCTACATAAAACAAGAATGGGAAAGAATTCCACTTTCAAAGCTTCAGCAATTAGTTTCCTCAGTTCCCAAACATTTATTGAGTGTTGTTAAAAGAAAAGGTGATGTAACACAGTGGTGAACATGCCCTTTCCCAACTACTTTGGCACATGTTGCAGCCATGAAATTCTAAGTTAATTATTATTAGCAAAAAAAAATTAACATTTTATGAGTTTGAACATCAAATATCTTGTCTTTGTAGTTCATTCAATTGAATAATCATTGTATTCCATTTATATTTACATCTAACACAATTTCCCAACTCATATAGAAACAGGGTTTGTACATGCATTGACACGGTCATACTAATAACTACTATTTTCTCCCCCCTCTAGATCACGAACATCACCAAGCTCAAAGACTTTTTGCTGCAACACAGGAAGGATTATGTGAGTTCAGGAAGGTAAGATTACAGCCGTCTACTTTCTATACGTGGCAAATGCTGCCCGTCTCCAAAATGTGTACGTCTGCTTCCGGCAAGTCGCGAGCAGTGTGGTCTTTAGCAGCAGGCTCCAGTCTAGTTGTCGGCAATAATTGAAGTGCAACCAAGCAGAAAAGGATTAACGTCCTGGGGAAGGAAAGAAAAAAAAAAACGTCTCTTCAAGGTCCCCCCTGTATTATTGGCGGGTGTGTTTTGCTTGTTTGGTTTGTTTATAAGTCTTCACCACAACACATTAACTAAACATTAAAGATGTCTGTAGGTGGGGCCCTTTTGCTATTAGTGGTGGGAAAATCCATCAAGAATCCATTTGTAGCTATGTGTGCCGGCCTCATGCAGTTTTAGTTTGTTCCGGCAATCTGATTTTTGACTTCCTTACTCAGCTACATGACTAAAATGTTTTCCATTTAGCTGCCATGATAGATCCACTATGGACTGGACTCTCACTATTATGTTAGATCCACTATGGACTGGACTCTCACTATTATGTTAGATCCACTATGGACTGGACTCTCACACTATAATGTTAGATCCACTATGGACTGAACTCTCACACTATTATGTTAGATCCACTATGGACTGGACTCTCACTATTATGTTATATCCACTATGGACTGGACTCTCACTATTATGTTAGATCCACTATGGACTGGACTCTCACACTATTATGTTAGATCCACTATGGACTGGACTCTCACTATTATGTTATATCCACTATGGACTGGACTCTCACTATTATGTTAGATCCACTATGGACTGGACTCGAACACTATAATGTTAGAGCCACTATGGACTGAACTCTCACACTATAATGTTAGATCCACTATGGACTGGACTCTCACACTATTATGTTAGATCCACTATGGACTGGACTCTCACACTATTATGTTAGATCCACTATGGACTGGACTCTCACACTATTATGTTAGATCCACTATGGACTGGACTCTCACACTATAATGTTAGATCCACTATGGACTGAACTCTCACACTATTATGTTAGATCCACTATGGACTGGACTCTCACTATTATGTTATATCCACTATGGACTGGACTCTCACTATTATGTTAGATCCACTATGGACTGGACTCTCACACTATTATGTTAGATCCACTATGGACTGGACTCTCACTATTATGTTATATCCACTATGGACTGGACTCTCACTATTATGTTAGATCCACTATGGACTGGACTCGAACACTATAATGTTAGAGCCACTATGGACTGAACTCTCACACTATAATGTTAGATCCACTATGGACTGGACTCTCACACTATTATGTTAGATCCACTATGGACTGGACTCTCACACTATTATGTTAGATCCACTATGGACTGGACTCTCACACTATTATGTTAGATCCACTATGGACTGGACTCTCACTATTATGTTAGATCCACTATGGACTGGACTCTCACACTATTATGTTAGATCCACTATGGACTGGACTCTCACTATTATTTTAGATCCACTATGGACTGGACTCTCACAATATTATGTTAGATCCACTATGGACTGGACTTTCAATATTATGTTAGATCCACTATGGGCTGGACTCTCACTATTATGTTAGATCCATTATGGACTGGACTTTCACTATTATGTTAGATCCACTATCGACTGGACTTACACACTATTATGCTAGATCACTATGGACTGGACTCTCACACTATTATGTTAGATCCACTATGGACTGGACTCTCATAATCCAACTGAATCAACTGAAATCAACGTATTTTATTATGAACAAATTACATAAACACACACAATAGAACTGGAAATTTGTATCGTTAAGTCCTAGCATTGATTCCCTGGTATCGGGAATTGGCAGCGTATCAGTTGAAATGTAAAAAGTACCAATCACTACTAACAGGGCACATATGGATTTTCTTAGCACACACATCAGTTTTGTTGAGAATGCATATATTTTTAAGAGTTTTGTCTTTATTCATAGTCATGTTTAAAGCAGCTAATATTTTTCCGTGTACTCTCTATGCTTGTATCTGATGTCCACAAGTAAACTCTATGCCTTACCTTGCAGCGTTGGAATGTGGGAGTTGGAGTACTGCCTTCTTATCTTATCTGTATTAGAACAATGAGGCTGTATTTCTTTCTGGGCTGGGTGGGGGCTGTTCAGACCTCTTCTAGATGCTGGTATCAGCGCACTGTAGGACTGGTCTCCTAAAGCTTTAGTAAAACTTGATAATATTCCTATTCTGTCGTGATGGTCCTTTTAACTCAACAAATATGTCATCTGAAAGAACTCGGGATTGACCAGCGACTTTAATTCCCTGAGAGGAAGACTGGTCAGACGCAACATTGTGTATTTCCTTGATGTTTGTTGTTTTGTGTTCCAGTCTCATCTCATCAGACCTCTCCCGCATGACAGACAGTGAACGCGATCAAATCGACCAGGATGCCCAGATCTTCATGAGAACATGTTCCGAGGCTATCAAGCAGCTACGCACTGAAGGTGTGTAACATCTACAGCGACCTGAGAAGACCAGTCGTTAAGTTTTGCTTCGTTTTGACTTTCTAGCTGAGAAGCAGGTGACATCAGCCCAAACTAAAGAGCACAGGCGTGCTGTCTTGGACCTCGTTGACATGTATTTGAAAGGTGAGTTCAAAGGAGAATAAATACTGTTTAGCCTGGGGTGTTTTTGTGGACTGTGTTTGTGTTATAAAGGAGTTTGTAAGCTGTACTCGGAGCAGAGGGCCATACGAGTCAAGAGAATGGTGGACAAGAAGAGACTGTGGGTATTTGTTGTTTTATTATTATTTCGGTTACGTGTCAGGATTGTAAACACATGAAGTTCTTGGTTTTCAGGTCCCGGCTGGGATCTGAGCAGCAGAGTCGCGTGGAGAAAAGAGTAGATGAGGAGCCTGCCAAGGAAAAGAGTGTAAAGGAGGAGAGTGCTGGTATGTTACCCAGTCTTGTGTAGGTCTATGCATGATGAATATTTCTTGTTTTTTCTACAGAAAGAGACATTGCTTGTTTTTTTATCGGCCCCACTCTGTTCTAAAAACCAATCAATCAATGTTTACTTATATAGCCCTAAATCACAAGTGTCTCAAAGGGCTGCACAAGTCACAATGACATCCTCTGCTCAGAGCCCACATCAGGGCAAGGAAAAACTCAACTCAATGGGACAAAAAATACAAATCAATAATTATCACTTTTATTAGATATTAGAATCATTTGCTTTGTCACCTGTAACGTTTTATTCAGATAGCTTAGCTTAGCATGCAGAAAATGCATCAAAGTTGGAAAAGTCTAGACACCATTGGTCTACAGTATTTTGATCACTTTCTTTAAAGGGGAACATTATCACAATTTCAAAAGGGTTAAAAACAATAAAAATCAGTTCCCAGTGGCTTGTTGTATTTCCATCCATTTACTAGCGCTTATTCCCTTTTGGGGTCGCGGGGGGCGCTGGCGCCTATCTCTGCTACAATCGGGTGGAAGGCGGTGTACACCCTGGACAAGTCGCCACCTCATCGCAGGGCCTTGTTGTATTTTTTGAAGTTTTTTTCAAAATGTTACCGGTCTCGGAATATCCCTAAATAAAGCTTTAAAGTGCCTTATTTTCGGCTCTCTGCGAAGACACTGGGCATTTCCCTGTGACATCACACAGTGCTGCCAATGTAAACAAACAATGGGAATACCACAGCAAGATCTAGCGACATTAGCTCGGATTCAAACTCTGATTTCAGCGACTTAAGCAATTCAACAGATTACGCATGTATTGAAACAGATGGTTGGAGTATGAAAGTATTGAAGAAGAAACTGAAGCTATTGAGCGAATTCATAGTCATAGCATGGCCGAATAGCTGCGTTAGCATCGCCGGTAAAATGTCCGGACCAAACGATCAGGACTTTCGCATCTTTTGACACTGGAGCAACTTAAATCCGTCGATTGGTAAGTGTTTGTTTCGCATTAAATGTGGGTGGAAGGAAATGTAATGTAGTTGCAAATGCATCTACAGGTTATCCATACATCTCTGTACCATGTCTGCTTTAGCACCGACGGTAAATAGCATGTTAGCATCGATTAGCGTAGCATGTTAGCATCGATTAGCTGGCAGTCAACATCAACAAAACTCACCTTTGTGATTTCGTTGACTTAATCGTTGCAAATGCATCTGCAGGTTATCCATACATCTCTGTGCCATGTCTGCTTTAGCATCGCCGGTAAAATGTGGAGACACTCTGGCACATTCAATGGGGGTCTGGCGGCAGATTTCGTGCCACTTTGGCATCTTCGGGCCAGTGGTGCAACTTGAATCCCTCCCTGTTTGTGTTGTTACACCCTCCGACAACACACCGTCGAGGCATGATGTCTCCAAGGTTCCAAAAAAT
Source organism: Nerophis ophidion (assembly GCF_033978795.1). Classification (NCBI taxonomy): domain Eukaryota; kingdom Metazoa; phylum Chordata; class Actinopteri; order Syngnathiformes; family Syngnathidae; genus Nerophis; species Nerophis ophidion. Next base: position 44,785,566 of record NC_084626.1, read on the forward strand.
AGTCCAAAAAACGGAAAATAACAGGACTGTGACCCGGTGTTTGTAATGTGTTGAAAATGAAAATGGTGGGTGTGTTACCTCGGCGACGTCACATTCTGACGTCATCGCCTCCAGCGCGATAAACAGAAAGGCGTTTAATTCGCCAAAATTCACCCATTTAGAGTTCGGAAATCGGTTAAAAAAATAAATGGTCTTTTTTCTGCACCATCAAGGTATATATCGACGCTTACATAGGTCTGCTGATAATGTTCCCCTTTAACGTTCTGAGTAGATTCCCAATGTTTTTAAACTTGCTAACTCTTTACTATAATGAGTCGTCACCCTGAATAAGACAACTTACATGGATCAGGGCTGTCCAAACTTTTGCCCCTGAAGGCAGCAACATTGAAAAATGAAAGCATGCGGGGGACATGTTGATCTTGTTCATTTTAAAAACCATAACAATAAATAGATTTTTCTACCTGGAGGGCTCTCCCTCAAGTTCAATCACAAGGACCCAGAAGTCATAATGTTAAATATAAGGCCTATGTTATTATTTTTTCAACTCTTAAATCTCTAGATCAACTTAAGTATATCAATCAATCAATCAATGTTTACTTATATAGCCCTAAATCACTAGTGTCTCAAAGGGCTGCACAAACCACTACGACATCCTCGGTAGGCCCACATAAGGGCAAGGAAAACTCACACCCAGTGGGACGTCGGTGACAATGATGACTATGAGAACCTTGGAGAGGACGAAAGCAATATAATAATAAGTCATGTTTTATACCCTTTTTGTTAAAGAAACCCCTGTTTTTTTATGGTAAAATCCCACAAAATATAAAATTACCCTCCCCAAACAATGTTTATAGTGGAATATTTCATGGGAAGTTATTAAAGAGGCCAATAATTAACTGATTTTGTTGTTTTATTATTTTTGAACAATGACCATTAAAAAAAACACTAATATTTTCAGTGATCTAAAAGGTCACCAGGCATAGAAGAGTTAAAAATAAGTATTTTTTTCAATAAACTTTTAACATTCAAAACTCTTGATCAACTTCAGATCTATCCGTCAATTAGATAGATAGATAGATCGATAGTACTTTATTGATTCCTTCAGGAGAGTTCCTTCAGGAAAATTAAAATTCCAGCAGCAGTGTACAGAGTTGAGATCAATTTAAATAAAAGTAAAAAGTAAATAATGGGGGTTTAAATGGAAACAAAATAGAGAAATATTACAAAAAGAATAAAAACAATGGGAATAACAATATAACAGTAAAATAAGAATATAACAAGACAAAGTAGGCAGTAGTGACCATGTTATGAAAAACGTATTGCACTGTTAATGTTTTGCATCCCCTGTCATCCTAGTACCCCCCGCCCCAAATTATACGTCTTAATAAATAGTTTTTAAGGTTTGTTTCATTCTTTTTTTGCAAGCACACTCAGTATGCACTATTTCCCCAAAAATATTTCAATGTGCAATAATTAATGTGGGACTATCGGAGCCTTGCGTAGTAGGTCTGTAATTCATAACAACATTGATTTTGATTCATTATTTTTTGAGCAATAACCGTTTTAAAGAAAAAAAAAACAGTCTGCATGGCAGCTTTGTGTTATTAAAATCAGCATTGCAACCTTTTCTCGTTACATTTCACCTGCGTGCTCTATTATTCCATGTTTTATGGGGTCTTTTTTATTAATGCTATATTTAGATTGTGCCGCAGGACATTATAAAGTTAGCTTCGGGCCGCAAATGACCCCCCAGGCTGCAATTCGGAGATCTTTGACATAAATCATACATCACAGTATAATACAATATGAGGCCTTTTGGACTCATGACATAAGCCTGCATTTACACTAGGCTGACTGTACCTAAAGACAGCACACTCAGTGGATCTTTCTGTGTGTCTTTGTTGTAGACAAGAATGCTTCAGAGGTGCTGGACCCGAGCATCAACCTGTGGGAAGAGAGCAAAGTGGAGGACGAGCTTTCTCCTGAGGAGATTCAAATGGTTTGTGACCTCTTAGACTTCATTTTTGTTCTTATTGGTACACATTAAACTCCTATATGTATATATGTATATATATATATATATATATATATATATATATATATATATATATATATATATATATATATATATATATATGTATGTATGTATGTATGTATGTATGTATGTATGTATGTATGTATGTATGTATGTATGTATGTATGTATGTATGTATGTATGTATGTATGTATGTATGTATGTATATATATATATATATATATATATATATATATATATATATATATATGTATGTATGTATGTATGTATGTATGTATGTATGTATGTATGTATGTATGTATGTATGTATATACATACATACATACATTCATATTTATATGTGTGTGTAACTGATGTCAACATTTTGTCTTTTTCTCCTTGGATTCTTGCTGATTTCCCAATATTAAAGACAACAAAGACTACTTTGCGACAAATAATGATCCAGAACCTTATATTTTCGAGCCTGAATATACGGAGGACGAACTACACGTTTTAGAAGCTGAGTGATAAACAGATCCAGCAAGTATTACTATTGCTAAGTGTTTTACAAGATAAACAAACTAGGAAGATAATAGAACAACCACTTACTGTACAATGTCTGCTCTCACTGGGATGCTGACTGAGCGGGTGTTCATATCCTCCCGTTTAGAAGAAGAATTAATCATAATTCCCATGCAGGCAGAACAGGTGTCTGCAAGCGAGCATTTTTTCTGTCTTTCTTGCCATCTGCGGGTCTAAGTTGAATGTCAAAGTTGACTAATTTCTCGGTGTATGGCCCCAACCTTCCACTGTAGAAGTGAGAGGCATTAATTATAATATAAAACTTACTTTTACCAACTCAGAGGCGATGCAGCAGCTCAGTACAAGCTAGTTACCTAACTGATCACGGCGCCGCAAAAAGTAGTTCCTCGTTTGTGCTTCCAATAACAACATCGATAGTTAATATTCAAGTAATGACATGTAAATGAAAATATTGTTTTGCTGTTTTAAAGGGCTTCATGGGTGCAATAGAGTACTCTCATTAGCGGCATTGTTGGCTGACTTTTACTAGCGTTCATTTACGAGTTAGAATGCATCAATAATGAAAAACATGTGTCTTCTTGTCTTACATAAGGATTGTGATTGACAGGCTAAATTGCAAAAATAAGTGCAGTTAAAATGTGTCGTAAAACCATTTTACATGACATTTTGGCAGACTGTAATTGACGAAATCTGCCACGAGGGGGAGCTATTTCACTCTGATTGAGATCTAGTACTGTGGTCCTATATGGGCATGCATTTGTCATTATACATCTTTTGTGGAAGGAAATGTTAGAGAAAAACAGATTCTATATTGTTTTTTCTTATTAAAAGTGGAAAAAATAACAAGTAGAGGAGAGTATTATGATGCCAATATCGATCATCTGTTAGTAAATCGGTTGATACGATCACGTGCATGAACTGTAAATGTTTCTATTTAATTATGCTGAGTGCTATTGACAGTTTAACAATATTAATGTAGTATTTCAATGACTTCCTTCTTTTATTACATCAAATGGTTTGAGCACAACAAAGTCAATAGTACACAATAATCAATCAATCAATGTATACTTATATAGCCCTAAATCACAAGTGTCTCAAAGGGCTGTACAAGTCACAACGACATCCTCGGTTCAGATCCCACATAAGGGCAAGGAAAAACTCACAACCCAGTGGGAAGTCAACGTGAATGACTATGAGAAACCTTGGAGAGGACCGCAGATGTGACGTCGAGTGGGTCTAGCATAATATTGTGAAAGTCCAGTCCATAGTGGTTCTAACATAATAGTGGGAGTCCAGTCCATAGTGGTTCTAACATAATAGTGAGAGTCCAGTCCATAGTGGATCTAACATAATAGTATGAGTCCAATCCATAGTGGTTCTAACATAATAGTGAGAGTCCAGTCCATAGTGGTTCTAACATAATAGTATGAGTCCAGTCCATAGTGGTTCTAACATAAGAGTGAGAGTCCAGTCCATAGTGGATCTAACATAATAGTGAGAGTCCAGTCCATAGTGGATCTAACATAATAGTGAGAGTTCAGTCCATAGTGGATCTAACATAATATTGTGAGAGTCCAGTCCATTGTGGATTTAACATAATAGTGAGAGTCCAGTCCATAGTGGATCTAATATAATAGTGAGAGTCCGGTCCATAGTTGTTCTAACATAATAGTGAGAGTCCAGTCCATAGTGGTTCTAACATAAGAGTGAGAATCCAGTCCATAGTGGATCTAACATAAGAGTGAGAATCCAGTCCATAGTGGATCTAACATAATAGTGAGAGTACAGTCCATAGTGGATCTAACATAATATTGTGAGAGTCCAGTCCATAGTGGATCAGAATAGTTAGAGTCCAGTCCATAGTGGTTCTAACATAAGAGTGAGAGTCCAGTCCATAGTGGATCTAACATAATAGTGAGAGTACAGTCCATAGTGGATCTAACATAATAGTGTGAGTCCAGTCCATAGTAGATCTAACATAGTATGAGTCCAGTCCATAGTGGATCTAACATAATAGTGAGAGTCCAGTCCATAGTGGATCAAACATAATAGCGAGAGTACAGTCCATAGTGGATCTAACATAATATTGTTAAAGTCCAGTCCACAGTGGATCTAACATAATAGTGAAAGTCCAGTCCATAGTGGATCTAACATAATATTGTGAAAGTCGAGTCCATAGTGGTTCTAACATAATAGTGTGAGAGTCTAGTCCATAGTGGATCTAACATAATAGTGAAAGTCCAGTCCACAGTGGATCCAACATAATAGTGAGAGTCCAGTCCATATTTCGGATCTAACATAATAGTGTGAGAGTCCAGTCCATAGTGGATCTAACATAATAGTGAATGTCCAGTCCATAGTGGATCTAACATAATAGTGTGAGAGTCCAGTCCATAGTGGATCTAACATAATAGTGAATGTCCAGTCCATAGTGGATCTAACATAATAGTGTGAGAGTCCAGTCCATAGTGGATCTAACATAATAGTAAGAGTACAGTCCATAGTGGATCTAACATAATAGTGGGAGTCCAGTCCATAGTGGTTCTAACATAATAGTGAGAGTCCAGTCCATAGTGGATCTAACATAATAGTATGAGTCCAATCCATAGTGGTTCTAACATAATAGTGAGAGTCCAGTCCATAGTGGTTCTAACATAATAGTATGAGTCCAGTCCATAGTGGTTCTAACATAAGAGTGAGAGTCCAGTCCATAGTGGATCTAACATAATAGTGAGAGTCCAGTCCATAGTGGATCTAACATAATAGTGAGAGTTCAGTCCATAGTGGATCTAACATAATATTGTGAGAGTCCAGTCCATTGTGGATTTAACATAATAGTGAGAGTCCAGTCCATAGTGGATCTAATATAATAGTGAGAGTCCGGTCCATAGTTGTTCTAACATAATAGTGAGAGTCCAGTCCATAGTGGTTCTAACATAAGAGTGAGAATCCAGTCCATAGTGGATCTAACATAAGAGTGAGAATCCAGTCCATAGTGGATCTAACATAATAGTGAGAGTACAGTCCATAGTGGATCTAACATAATATTGTGAGAGTCCAGTCCATAGTGGATCAGAATAGTTAGAGTCCAGTCCATAGTGGTTCTAACATAAGAGTGAGAGTCCAGTCCATAGTGGATCTAACATAATAGTGAGAGTACAGTCCATAGTGGATCTAACATAATAGTGTGAGTCCAGTCCATAGTAGATCTAACATAGTATGAGTCCAGTCCATAGTGGATCTAACATAATAGTGAGAGTCCAGTCCATAGTGGATCAAACATAATAGTGAGAGTACAGTCCATAGTGGATCTAACATAATATTGTTAAAGTCCAGTCCACAGTGGATCTAACATAATAGTGAAAGTCCAGTCCATAGTGGATCTAACATAATATTGTGAAAGTCGAGTCCATAGTGGTTCTAACATAATAGTGTGAGAGTCTAGTCCATAGTGGATCTAACATAATAGTGAAAGTCCAGTCCACAGTGGATCCAACATAATAGTGAGAGTCCAGTCCATATTTCGGATCTAACATAATAGTGTGAGAGTCCAGTCCATAGTGGATCTAACATAATAGTGAATGTCCAGTCCATAGTGGATCTAACATAATAGTGTGAGAGTCCAGTCCATAGTGGATCTAACATAATAGTGAATGTCCAGTCCATAGTGGATCTAACATAATAGTGTGAGAGTCCAGTCCATAGTGGATCTAACATAATAGTAAGAGTACAGTCCATAGTGGATCTAACATAATATTGTTAAAGTCCAGTCCATAGTGGATCTAACATAATAGTGTGAGAGTCCAGTCCATAGTGGATCTAACATAATAGTGTGAGAGTCCAGTCCATAGTGGATCTAACATAATAGTGTGAGAGTCCAGTTCATAGTGGATCTAACATAATAGTAAGAGTCCAGTCCATAGTGGATCTCTGATGTAGAACATCTTGGCCTCTGTGTGTAACATGTCCTTCAGTGATAATCATACTTGGAATATTAAGAAATGCTGTTTAGATGATGAGGTGTTTTTTATTCTATTAGGGTAGCAACTCCATGTTCTGTATGGAGGTAAATAATAAATTGCTAACTTCTCAGCGGGGGGACTACAAATACATGCAGTATCAGCCTGAGGTCGGTGTTATTAATCGGCAATGGTGATCACAAATGTTTTCGTGAAAATGGTCAAACACTGTTCACTGGCCCCTAATTGTTGTTTCCATGTGTGCAGTTTGAGCAGGAAAACCAGAGGCTGGTGAGTGAGATGAACAGCCTGGTGGATGAAGTCAGGTGAGCCAACATAGGAATGGCCATCTCTCTGCCTTTCAGCTCCTATTTCGAGAGAGATATCCCAAATCTTTGCTGTTGCTTCCGTCAGACAAATCGAGGGGAAGGTGGTGGAAATCTCTCGACTGCAGGAGATCTTTTCCGAGAAAGTCCTCCAACAAGTAAGCTGACCGCTGCTGGCGTCAACATGTCAAGTCCTGTGAGTGACGGGGCTCTTGTCCTGGCAGGAGACGGAGATAGACAACATTCACCAGCTGGTGGTGGGTGCCACAGAGAACGTGAAGGAAGGCAATGAGGATATACGGGAGGTGAGCTTCAAATAAGAATACAGTGGTGGTCAGAAGTCTACATACACTTGTGAAGAACATCAGTTCTTTACAAGTTTCCAATCATTTCTACAACTATTATTTTTTTGTGATGTAGTGATTGGAGCAGAAAAAACATTCATGTAGTTTGGATCTTTTATGAATTTATTATGGCTCTACTGAAAATGTGAGGGTCAAAAGTATACATACAGCAATGTTAATATTTGCTTACATGTCCCTTGGCAAGTTTCACTGCAATAAGACACTCTTGGGAGCCATCCACAAGCTTCTGCTTGAATTTTTGACCACTCCTCTGGACAAAATTGGTGCAGCTCAGCTAAATGTGTTGTTTTTTCTGACATGGACTTGTTTCTTCAGCATTGTCCACACGTTTAAGTCAGGACTTTGGGAAGGCCATTCTAAAACCTTCATTCCAGCCTGATTTAGCCATTCCTTTACCACTTTTGACGTGTGTTTGGGGTAGGGGTGTAACACAAAAATTTTGGTTCGGTATGTCCCTCGGTTTAGAGGTCACGGTTCGGTTCATTTTCGGTACAGTAAGAAAACAAAATATATATTTTTTGGTTATTTATTTACCAAATTTGTAAACAATGGCTTTATCATTTTAACATTGGGAACACTATAATAATTCTGCTCACGTTAATCCACTTTAAACTGCCTCAAGTTGTTGCTTTGATTAAATAAAATGACAACACCTTTCTTCTACATATAAAAAGTGCAACATTAAACTGTTTCAAGTCAACTCATCATGCTTAATTTATTACAGCATTTGGGAAGCCTGTAGTTGACTTTTATTATGTAAATGTTATATTTTTTATCAACATGTGTTAGCAGGGACCCTGCTATTCAAAACTAGGCTGCTACATTACTAATGATTAATGTAACTATTGCTGAAACAATAGTACAATAGCAATACCATGGAGTTCAAGTGAAATAACAGACAGATAGGGCTTTGCTGACCTTAACACACACACACACAAAATGAGCTAACGTTAAGCTAAAAGCTAATTCGCCTTCACCTCAAGCCAGAACTGCGAGCGAGCTGAGCTGCAGTTTAAGTTTCTAGACGGTTAACGGGCTCATAGTGATCTTAATAGTAGTTGTGACTGGGAGGTGTTTTTTATAATTTGGGGAGAGTACGCTGTCCGCTGCTCACCTGCTTAACACATATCTGTTCGAAGCTGAAGCATTGACTACATGCGCTCTGAATATGCACTGCGGATAGGCTGTTACATCGCTCTGAATACGCACTACTGATTGGCTGTTACATCGCTCTGAATACGCACTACTGATTGGCTTTGTATGTAACCAATCAGATGGTTGTGTGGGCGGGACAATGCTGGGTGCTCAGACACAGGCAGAAGAAGCAAAGCAGCTTGTTAAGACTTTAGATTACAAACTCGTTCGGTACACCCTCGTACCGAACCGAAACGGTTAAATACAAATACACGTACCGTTACGTCCCTAGTTTGGGGTCATTGTCCTGTTGGAACACCTAACTGCGCCCAAGACCCAACTTCCGGGCTGTCCCTTGGCAAGTTTCTCTGCAATAAGTGTCAGGTTCAAACACTGATGACATCTATTAAACAGACAAGATGCAAGGACTCATGCAGAGTTAAATTTAGCTCATGAGGAGTAAGCATGGAGCTGCACACTTAGTCACAGTCTCGTCCTACGCTCTGAGGTTCAGCTCCCGCGTCCCTCTTTTTATTCAGCGCTCCATAGTCAACATCACTGAGGCCGCCTCTAAAAGGAGTGGTCACATATATTATGCAAAGCAGGTCCAGGAGGCACAGTATGTGACGGAATGGGCTGGGGGCCTTGTCTCTGCTTCGTCTGCGTGTTGTCATCTTATCTTCGTTGAGGTCCTTGAAGTCCTTGGCTGTTAGCAGGCTAAAACAAAGATAACATCTGTGGCTGAGGCCACCACTCAGACAAGAAGTTTTGTCCTCGCATAGATTAGAAAAAGTCTAACTTGAGCACAAAAGCTAATAACTAAAGCAACGGACTTTAAGCATACTGAAGTTAGTATGATAATATATACATAATTATTCTAACTATAAGGCGCTTTTGGTAGCCATCTACAAACCTCTGGCTGAGTTTTTGACCACTCCTCTTGACAAAATTGCTGCAGTTCAGCTAAATGTTTCATCTGACCACATAACTTTGCTCGGAAGGTCTTATCTTTTTCCATGTGATGTTAGATGAAACAAAAATTGAGCTGTTTGGCCCCAATACTCAGCAATATGTTTGGAGGACAAAAGGTGAGGCCTTTAATCCCAGGAACACCATTCCTACCGTCAAGCATGGTTTTGGTAGTATTGTGCTCTGGGCCTTTTTTGCCGCCAAAGGAACTGGTGCTTTACAGAGAGTAAGTGGGACAATGAAAAAGGAGGATTACCTCCAAATTCTTCAGGACAAGCTAAAATCATCAGCCCGGAGGTTGGGTCTTGAGCGCAGTTGGGTGTTCCAACAGGACAATGACCCAGAGGTGGGTAGTAACGCGCTACATTTACTCCGTTACATCTACTTGAGTAACTTCTGGGATAAATTGTACTTCTAAGAGTAGTTTTTATGCAACATACTTTTACTTTTACTTGAGTATATTTATAGAGAAGAAACGCTACTTTTACTCCGCTCCATTTATCTACATTCAGCTCGCTACTCGCTACTGATATTTATCGATCTGTTAATGCACGCTTTGTTTGTTTTGGTTTGTCAGACAGACCTTCAAAAGTAGGATATATCACATGCCTGCGTTTTGCCAATCAAATGCAGTCTCTGGTGATATTTGACTCAGATTCACCAATCAAATGCAGTCACTGGTGATATTTGACTCAGTTTCACCAATCAAATGCAGTCACTGATGATATTTGACTCAGTTTCACCAATCAAATGCAGTCACTGGTGACGTTTGACTCCGTTTCACCAATCAAATGCAGTCACTGGTGACGTTTGACTCTGTTTCACCAATCAAATGCAGTCACTGGTGACGTTTGACTCCGTTTCACCAATCAAATGCAGTCACTGGTGACGTTTGACTCTGTTTTACCAATCAAATGCAGTCACTGGTGACGTTTGACTCCTTTTTACCAATCAAATGCAGTCACTGGTGACGTTTGACTCCGTTTCACCAATCATATGCAGTCACCAATCAAACAGAGCCAGGCGGTCACATGATTAATTGCACTTTTTTTTTTATAAACCTTTATTTATAAATTTCAACATTTACAAACAGTTGAAAATAATCATCAAAGTAAGTACAAAAACAGTATAAAAACCGTACAAAACAGCGCCAGGGGGTTGTAAATTCAAAGTAACTAAAATAGAATGCAAAATATATATATATATAAAATAAACAAAGTGCAAAGCCATAGACTCACTCAATCTCAGTAAATAACTTAAATTTGGAACACAGCATCATTGTTTTCACAGCTTTTTGCTTGTTAGAGTGTTTTAATGTAGAGTTCTAAGTCTTTTTTAAAGGCACAAAAAACAGGTCGGGTATTGAGAAACTTACATTTATGAATATAAAACTTAGCCAATAGTATAATGAGGTTGCAAAGGTAAAATTCCTTTTCCAATGTTTTTTTCAATACAGTGTAAAACCAAATATATATTATTTAATATATATTATTGTTTTAGTTGCTTCAGAGATATTCCTGGCTCTGAATTTGTTCATTGCTATTTTTATGTTTTTGTGCATTACTTGTTGCCGTCATCATTAAACAAACAGGTTACTCATCAGTTACTCAGTACTTGAGTAGTTTTTTCACAACATACTTTTTACTTTTACTCAAGTAAATATTTGGGTGACTACTCCTTACTTTTACTTGAGTAATACATCTCTAAAGTAACAGTACTCTTACTTGAGTACAAGTTCTGGCTACTCTACCCACCTCTGCAATGACCCCAAAAACAGGCTAGAATGAAGGTTTTAGGATAACCTTCCCAAAGTCCTGACTTAAACGTGTGGACAATGCTGAAGAAACAAGTCCCTGTCAGAAAATCCAACACATTTAGCTGAACTGCACCAATTTTGTCAAGAGGAGTTGTCAAAAATGTAAGCAGAAGCTTGTGGATGGCTACCAAAAGTGTCTTATTGCAGTGAAACTTGCCAAAGGACATGTAAGCAAATAATAACATTGCTGTATGTATTTTCAGTAGACTCATGATAAATTCATAAAAGAACCAAACTTCATGAATGTTTTTGTGACCAACAAGTATCACAAACGAATAAGAGTTGTAGAAATGATTGGAAACTGAAGACAGCCATGACATGATGTTCTTTACAGGTGTATGTACACCAGGGGTGTCCAAACTTTTTCCACAGAGGGCTGCACATGGAAAAATTTAATCATGCGGGGGCCATTTTGATATTTCTCCTTTTCAAACCATGACAAAATATATGGATTTTTTTCATCCTTAGGGATCCTGGGAGCATAGAGGGTCTCAGTCACTAAAATGTTAAAAATAAGTCAAATTATTATTATTACTTTTTATGTGGAGTTTGCATGTTGTCCCCGTGACTGCGTGGGTTCCCTCCGGGTACTCCGGCTTCCTCCCACCTCCAAAGACATGCACCTGGGGATAGGCCCCTTCCACCTCCAAATACATGCACCTGGGGATAGGCCCCTCCCACCTCCAAAGACATGCACCTGGGGATAAGCCCCTCCCACCTCCAAAGACATGCACCTGGGGATAGGCTCCTCCCACCTCCAAAGACATGCACCTGGGGATAGGCCCCTCCCACCTCCAAAGACATGTACCTGGGGATAGGCCCCTCCCACTTCCAAAGACATGCACCTGGGGATAGGTTGATTGGCAACACTAAATGGTCCCTAGTGTGTGAATGTGAGTGTGAATGTTGTCTGTCTAGGCCCTGAGATGAGGTGGCGACTTGTCCAGGGTGTACCCCGCCTTCCGCCCCATTGTAGCTGAGATAGGCGCCAGTGACCCCCCCAAAAAAAAGGGAACAAGCGGTAGAAAATGGATGGATGGATTATTTTTTATTTACAGTAAATCTCTATTTCAACTTGAGGTTGATATAAAGTAAAACAAATAAGGTTTTATGCCTTTTCTGTCAAAGACAACTTTGTTTTTTATAGTAAAACTGAAATATGCAGTTTTTTAGATAGATAGATAGATAGATAGATAGATAGATAGATAGATGGATAGTACTTTATTGATTCCTTCAGGAATTTTCCTTTAATTAGCAATTAAATCCCTCAAAGATAAATAATGCAGGACACCATTGATTTGAATTATTTAATATTTTTGAGTAATTACAGTGAAAAGGTAAATAAAATCCTACTAAATATATTTGAGATCCAAAAGGTTCCCCACTCATAAAGTGATGCATTTTTATTAGTTTTTGTTTTTTTTACTTTTAACACCTAAATTTCAAGATCAACTTCCGATATATCTGTCGATTTTGAGTTTGAACTATTATTTTGTTTGTTTTATGCTCTTTTGTCAAATTTTTGATGTGTTAATATGGCAACCACACGACATATGCAATATTTTTTCCACATAAAACATTTTAAAGAGATAATTTTTAGATAATTTTTGGGGCGGCATAGCTCGGTTGGTAGAGCGTCTGTGCCAGCAACTTGAGGGTTGCAGGTTTGATTCCCGCTTCCGCTATCCTAGTCACTGCCGTTGTGTCCTTGGGCAAGACACTTTACCCACCTGCCTCCAGTGCCACCCACACTGGTTTAAATGTAACTTAGATATTGGGTTTTGCTATGTAAAGCGCTTTGAGTCACTAGAGAAAAGCGCTATATAAATATAATTCACTTCACTTAACATAGTAAAACTGAAATATGCAGTGTATAAATAGATAGATAGATAGATAGATAGATAGATACTTTATTGACTTCCTTCAAGAGAGTTCCTTTATTTAGCAAAGATCAATAATGCAGGACACCATTGATTTTAAAATATTTAATAGTTTTGAGTAATCACAGTTAAAAGGTAAATAAAATCCTACTAAATATATTTGAGATCCAAAAGGTTCCCCACTCATAAAGTGATGCCTTTTTATTAGCTTTTTTTTTTTTTACTTTTAACACTTAAATTTCAAGATCAACTTCCGATATATCCGTCGATTTTGAGTTTGAACTATTATTTTGTTTGTTTTATGCTCTTTTGTCAAACTTTGATGTTTTTATATGGCAACCACACAACATATGCAATATTTTTTCCACATAAAACATTTTAAAGAGATCATTTTTAGGTAATAATTCATTATAACATAGACTTTCTTTTGTCTTTTTTTTTGAGCAATGGAAAAAATAAAAAATAAAAACAAAAGGAACAAAAAAACTTCCTGTATGGCATCTTTGTGTCAACATTGCCATTTTTTCTCATTAGATTACATCTCATTTCACTTTTTTTAAATGTTTTTTTTTTCAATTTTTGCAATACTATCAATTTTGCAATTTTTGCAGAATATGTGGGGGGCCGGTAAACGATTAGCTGCCGGCCGCACTTTGGACACCCCTGATGTAGACGTTTGACCAGGACTTCAATAACATACGCTTTATGTTTCTTTGTTTGTGTGAAAAGGCCATCAAGAACAACGCTGGCTTCCGTGTGTGGATCCTTTTCTTCCTGGTCATGTGCTCCTTCTCGCTGCTCTTCCTGGACTGGTACGACAGCTAGCAGGACAAGATGATGCCACCGAGTACTTGTGTCACCTTGGACTATAGAGACTGGTAACAGAGACCACTTCCTCATCATCTGTAGAGGGGAACTGCACTTTTTTTTAATTTTTTTGGAACCTTTCACAATCATTACGAGGGACAAGAAGACAAAAGGTTGGTTTTTCTTTTGCATTCTAACATGTAAAGTGAAGTGATTTCTATTTGTATAGCGCTTTTCTCTAGGGCTTTAAAGCGCTTTACATAGTGAAACGTATTATCTGGGTTACATTTAAAGCAGTGTGGGTGGCACTGGGAGTATCTTGCCCAAGGACACAATGGCAGTGACTAGGATGGAACCTGGAACCCCAAACAAATGTGTCTCGATCTTGGAGGCTAGCAATGTAGCTAATGGGAGCAATCAATTCTACCTTTAAATCACTTTAAATATACATTCATAAACTGTCAACAATACTTAATTTAAGTTGTGTAACCAGTATAATAACAAACTGTAGCAACATTGTTATTGTAAGAGCAAACACCGAGGAAGACTTTCTAGCGTACTAACACATCGGCGTGCTACGGTATTCGCTGTAAAATGGAGCTATGGCAAGAAAAAAGATAGCAACTGCACCAACACAAAACGCGTGAGTTTGTAATCAATCAGTCAATGTTTACTTATATAGCCCTAAATCAAGAGTGTCTCAAATAGCTGCACAAGCCACAACACAATGTGATAAGACACAAATCTGTACTGACTGAAAACCAATCTTATTACAGTATCTGTAAAGTATTATTACATGTTTTGTTTGTACACAGCTAGCCAGACAGTGTATATACTGTAGTTCTACTAACACGCATAACATGCTGCGAGTAACATGATCAACATTAAAGTGTGACTCACTCGATGGACTGTTGTCTGTTAGGTCAAGATGGCCAGGGACATTTCTTTCCGGTTTATTTGGGTAAGCACTCCGTTTATGTTGACAGAGCTTGACTTCAAATTCCACATTTTGCAGCTTCGAGTCACTTTAACCTCACTCTCTCGGCTCCAACGTCTCACTCTTCCTTCATGCTGGCTTCTATAAGCAGCATTTCATCCTCAGTATATTCAGCTTAAAAAAAAAATTAAAAAGTTGAATCCTCAGTTCTCCAAAATTAGTCGTCTTCGTTGTTTCTTACCCTTTCTACCATGAATTGATTTACGTGGACCCCGACTTAAACAAGTCGAAAAACTTATTGGGGTGTTACTATTTAGTGGTGAATTTGTACGGAATATGTACTGTACTGTGCAATCTACTAATAAAAGTTTCAATCAATCAATCAATTCTGCCATGATTAGAAGACACACAGACACATTTGTTGCCGGAAGTAGGAAGTGCGTTGCTATGCAAAAAGGAAGAAATGTGCTGAGGAATTAGTTCCGGCGATGATTAAAATGACCAAAATAGGGTAAATATCGTACATATTCCATATTGTCATGAAGGTGTCTGTATTACATTATCGTGGAGGGGGCGTGGCCTGCAGCGAAAAGGGGTGCGCCAGGTCCCGCGAAGCCACGCCCCCTCCACAATTTTGTATATATATATATATATATGTGTATACTTGCAGTGTGTATATAAAACATTGATGGAGTTGTTTAGAGGCTTTGAAGCCACATCTTGCAAGCGTTTTTCATCTTTTAAAAAATAAAATAAAAAGATTGATTGATTGATTGATTGATTGAAACTTGTATTAGTAGATTGCACAGTACAGTACATATTCCGTACAATTGACCACTAAATGATAACACCCGGATAAGTTTTTCAACTTGTTTAAGTCGGGGTCCACGTAAATCAATTCATGGTAGAAATATATACTATCAGTATAATGCAGTCATCACAGAAGTTAATCATTAGAGTATATACTAGGGATGCACCGAAATGAAAATTTGTGGCCGAAGCCGAATAAAATTTAAACGCTTGGCCGAATACCGAATAATGAATGCAGTTGTTCACAATTTTTTTTATATTGCATAAATAGCCTAGAATAAATATTTAGACATGTTTTTCAAATAAAGTATTTTTTTATTGAATATTGACATTTTTTTAATATTCCAGTAGCCTTTGCTTTTCAAAAAAAGCACAAAGTTTTTCATTTATATTAGGCCTTCAAACAAAACATGCTTTCCAAAAAAAATAAAGTGCATTAAAGTGGATAAACCAACAACAAATAAATTATTGTCCTTTTGGCAAAAGTCTGCTTAGCCACAGTAGATATGCTAATAATGTAAACAGAAGGCTCAAGTAAATCTCAATTAAGTGTGTGCTTGTAACCTCATACACTTATACAGGTAGCCTACACAACAGGCTAATAATGTAAACAGAAGACCCACTAAATCTCAATAAGTGTGTGCTTGTAACCTCATACACTTATACAGGTACACAACATATTCCAACGTCACTGCACGTTGGTTGATTGCGTCACCGCGTCAAAAAATTGCGTCACACGCCACTATTCGGCCTTGTTTTTAACTCATTCCACCGAAGGCCGAATGTGGCTTTTTTTGCCATATTCGGCCGAATATATTCGGTTACCGATTAATCGGTGCATCCCTAGTATATACATTGAATTATTTACAATCCCAGACACGTGTCTTCTTGTCTTTCATAATAATTGTGGACGATGAGCAAAATCCTAAACAAACAAAGTGTAGTTCCCTTCAACATTTGAGCACAATGTCCACTTTAACCGAGCGACGGTCTTTGCTGGCGGTCCCACCAAAAAGATTGAACTCCTGCCCAACGCCTGACTGAAAAACGGTCTTTTTTAACAACAGTGTAAAAGCACTTGAAGGTTGCACGCAGACCTGCTGTCACATAACAACAATGTGTCCATAAATCACACTTTGAGAATGTTTTTGCCTTCGGCAGCAGGACAGATGACCATTAAACCAGCTCATCTCTCACTTCCTGCTCGCTTCCGCCGTCTTTCCCGGCTTCAGGCTATGATTTGATAACGGATGATGAATGAAATCTCTGTCAGGATTGTAGATGAAATGATTAGCAGCAGAAAGCGGCGGTCTGTTCTGCTTAGTATGTGCTGAATGAGACCATTTCAACAGATTATTGTCTCAAAGTGCAGCCTGGGAGACATTTTTAGCCTGCAGCTTGTATTTGTATTGGCCCTCGTCATATTATGAAATAAAATACATGAATTATCAATGATGTATCATTACATATTACACCCATTTGCTCTATAGTTGTGGTCAAAAAGTCACATATACTTGTAAAGAACATAATGTCATGACTGTCTTGAGTTTCCAATCATTTCTACAATTCTTAGTTTTTTGTGATTGGAGCACATACTTGTTGGTCACAAAAGAACAATCATAAAGTTTGCTTCTTTTATGAATTTATTATGGCTCTACTGAAAATATGACATCACACGGAGAAAGATAAGGAAAGTTCTGTGGTCGGATGAAACAAAAATTGAGCAGTTTGGCCACAATACCCAGCAATGTGTTTGGAGGAGAAAAGGTGAGGCCTTTAATGCCAGGAACACCACACCTACCGTCAAGCATGGTGGTGGTAGTATTATGCTCCGGGTTTGTTTTGCTGCCAATGGATCTGGTGCTTTACAGAGAGTAAATGGGACAATGAAAAAGGAAGATTACCTCCAAATTCTTCAGGACAAGCTAAAATCATTATCGGAGGTTGGGTCTTGGGCGCAGTTGGGTGTTCCAACAGGAAAATGACCCCAAACACATGTCAAATGTGGTAAAGTAATGGCTAAATCAGTGTTATGTTTACGAAGGGGAGATGACGGCAGACTGACACCAGAGGTTGGTAATGTTCATAAATGTATTATATATAGTCAATGTATATATAATAATAACAAACAATACTACTGAACTCTATAATGGAGTGTGACAAAATCCAAGAGTGTTTCCGTGTGACTATGTGTGTAGATTAGCTGAAGTGTGTGTTACCAAAGTGTTGACGAGAGCGAAGGAACGAGGAAGTCCATGGGGCAGGCAGGATCAGGGGCGAGCGAAGAGTCGAGGAACGAGGGAGGCAGTCGAAATCCAGCGAAAACAGAAGTAAAACATGTTCACCATACGAGAAACTAAGTTCCCGCGGGGATCCCTGGGTCCACTGGTCTTTTAAGCAGCACGCCCTAATCAATTCCAGGTGTGTAGAAAGGCAATCGTCTGCAGGCTTGTAGCTGCGTGGGCGTGCTGCTCTCAGGGGTGTCGTG
>NC_084626.1:44808613-44811113 GCF_033978795.1 Nerophis ophidion
GTATATATACATATATGTTTATACACATATGTATATATACATATATGTTTATACACATATGTATATATACATATATGTATATACACATATATGTATATATGTATATACATTTGTGTTATGTATGTGTATATATGTGTGTATATATGTATGTGTATACATATATGTGTATATACATATGTATATATATATGAGTATATATGTGTATATATATATGTATATATATATATATATGTGTGTATATATATGTATACAAATGTGTGTATATATATGTGTATACATGTATATACACACATATATGTGTGTGTGTATACATACATGTATACACACACACATACATACATATATGTGTGTGTGTATATATATTTATATATATGTATGTATATATACATGTATATATATAAATATATGTATATACACATATATGTATATATACATAACATATATACATATACACATGTATGTGTATAAATATATGTATATACACATATGTATATATACAAAACATGTATACATATACACATGTATGTGTATATATATGTGTATATATATATATCTATATGTATGTATACATATATGTATATATACATAATGTATATACATCCATATAAGTATGTATATACGTTTATGTGTTATGTATGTGTATATATGTGTGTGTATATATACATATAATATATGTATATATATGTGTATATACATATATAAACATATATATGCATATGTATGTATACATACATATATGTATATACACATATATGTATACATATATATGTATATACATTTGTGTTATGTATGTATATATATATGTGTGTATATATGTATGTATATACATATATGTGTATATATATATATGAATATATATATGTGTGTGTATATGTGTATATATATGACTATATATGTGTGTATGTATATATGTGTATATATATATGTGTGTAAATATATGTGTATATGTATATGTATATTTATGTATATATATGTGTATATATACACATATATATATGTATCTGTGTGTATACATACATATATATGTGTATATGTATATCTATGAATGTATGTATACATATATATATATATATAAATATATGTATGTACACATATATGTATATATACATAATGTATATACATATACACATGTATGTGTATATATGTATGTATATATACATACATACATACATATAAGTATGTATATACATTTATGTGTTATGTGTGTATTTATGTATGTGTATATATATATGTATGCGTGTGTGTATACATACATATTATATATATATGTATATGTATATATATATATATATATGTGTGTATATATATTTATATATATATGTGTATATATACACACATATATGTATGTGTGTATACATATATATGTGTGTGTATGTATATATATCTATGTATGTATGTATATATATATATATATATATGTATATACACATATATGTATATATACATAATGTATATACATATACACATGTATGTGTATATATGTATGTATGTATACATACATATAAGTATACATATGTGTGTGTATATATGAATATGTGTGTAAATTTCTGTATATATATATATATATATATGAATATACACATATATGTATACATATATATGTATATACATTTGTGTTATTATGTATGTATATATGTATGAATATATATGTGTGTATATATATGAATATATATGTGTATATATATGAATATAAACATATATATATATATATACACACATGTATATATATGTATACATATACGTATATATTTGGGAAGCCCTGCCTTATTAAAGGGAGACTTGACAAGTTATTGGGAAACATGGGCACTTTATTTCAATTCTTCTTTTCAACATTGAATGTAGCAAATGCACTTGAATGGTAATTATTATTCCACGCTATGAACATGAGGCTTTTAACGAACATTAACAGTGGAGGGGAACAAAGCATCGGGACAATGAAACACTTCCTCATTTTCCCTTTCAAACAAAGTGTGTAGAATACACAATACAGCGTCAGAAACATTCAGTGCAGCAGCATCAAAGTGATGCTGAGAAACTTGTGGAACCTGCAAAAAAAACACCCAGGGAACCTTCCAAGAATACACTCAATACATCAAAACCTAACAGTATAGTCTGCAGTCAAAAAGAACACAAGCAAAAATGTGAACAAAATACATTTTCTTGCTGGTGTTTGTTGTCACAATTCAGTAGACTTTCATGTTTTAACTTGTGTGTTTCTACATTTACATTCTGCAGCCATGTTGTCAACACAAGTTCCTACTCAACTTTGGCATGTGTGTTGCCGTGACGACGGGGCTGTAAACACTAACTCAGGGGTGTCCAAAGTGCAGCCCGGGGGCCATTTTGCAACGTAAAAAGTGGTATGAAACAGCAAACAGGTAAAATTTTGCAATGTTTACTCTAATAACACAAAGCTGCCATGCAGGCTGTTTCTTTCCTTAAAACATAATAATGAATCAAAATCAATGTCATTATGAATTATTGACCTATTCAAAGCTCC
>NC_084626.1:44828613-44833613 GCF_033978795.1 Nerophis ophidion
TGGCGAGTGCTCACGTGTTGACATCGACATTTTCACAAGTGAAGATGGTGAGTGCTCATGTGTTGACATCGACATGTGCACAAGTGAAGATGGCGAGTGCTCACGTGTTGACGTCAACATGTGCACAAGTGAAGATGGCGAGTGCTCATGTGTTGACATCAACGTGTGCACAAGTGAAGATGGCGAGTGCTCATGTGTTGACATCAACGTGTGCACAAGTGAAGATGGCGAGTGCTCATGTGTTGACATCAACATGTGCACAAGTGAAGATGGCGAGTGCTCATGTGTTGACATCAACATGTGCACAAGTGAAGATGGCGAGTGCTCATGTGTTGACATCAACATGTGCACGAGTGAAGATGGCGAGTGCTCACGTGTTGACATCAACATGTGCACGAGTGAAGATGGCGAGTGCTCATGTTGGAAGACTATGGCCCTGGCAGCAGCTAATAGGAGGTGAAGTGAAGCATACATCAAGGTGTTTGAGGGTCTTACTTTCAGTCGCTCCGACACGCCTTCCATGACTGAGAATTCAACCATTTTGGCCGTCCTCATCTTGTTCTTTTTGCCTTCGCCGTCATAGTCCGCCTTGGTCTTCACCACCACCTGCAACACACACACACACACACACACACACACACACACACACACACACACACACACACATGTTAAATGTACCTTCACTCCGACCAGGGCTGTCCAGAGTTGGCCCGCAGGATATTGCCAAAAAAAACATTAAAAATGTAAGAAAAACTCAAATGTTGACATCACTGTATTTGCAGGACTATTAAGACAATATTTTCCCCCCGAACTTTGAACCCTGCGGCTAATAAAAATGTGAAGCTGATCTGTGGAATTTTTTTCAACAGCGGCTAAATTATGGAACGGCTTTGCAAAGAAATGTATTAAAATGATCCAAATTCAAAGAGTACAAGATGCACAAGAAGTAAGAATCCTGATAAACATCTTGAACCTCATTAAAAATAGACATATATGTATGTATAATGTATGTATATATATATATATGTGTGTGTTTACATATATATGTGTGTGTGTATATATATATATATATATATGTTTGTTTATATGTGTGCGTGTGTGTATCTCATTAAGGATGAATAAAGATATAAATTACTTTGTTTTGTTTGATGAGCCGTTTTACTGCCGTGTTACAGAATATATATATATATATGTGTGTATATATATAAAATGTATGTATATATGTGTATATATATATATATATGTTTGTTTATATATGTGTGTATATGTTTATATATATATATATATATATATATATATATATATATATATATATGTACATACGTGTGTGTGTGTGTATCATTTCATTAAGGATGAATAAAGATATAAATACTTTGTTTTGTTTGATGAGCCGTTTTACTGCCGTGTTACAGAATATATATATATGTGTGTATATATATATGTATACATATATATAATGAATATATATATGTGTGTGTATATATATATATATATATATGTTTGTTTATATGTATGTGTTTATATATATATACACACACGTGTGTGTGTGTGTGTGTTTGTGTATCATCTCATTAAGGATGAATAAAGATATAAATTACTTTTCTGTTGTGTTTGATGAGCTGTTTTACTGCCCTGTTACAGAATATATATATATATATATATATATATATATCCATGCCTCTTCCTGAATATATTCTACACCCCCGTGGGTCCAACCACGCCCACCTTACCAACGCACGGGGGAGGGGTGGGGGGGTGGTTTGGTGCTCGCAGGTTGTATAATATAGTCAGGAAGAGTCATGGATGCAAAGGCATTCTGGGTATTTGTTGTGTTGCGTTTATGTTGTGTTACTGTGAGGATGTTCTCCCGAAATGTGTTTTGTCATTCTTGTTTGGTGTGGCTTCACAGTGTGGCGCATATTACTAAGAGTGTTAAAGTTGTTTATATCACAACCATTAGTGTACTCTGTGTCACCCAGTATGCCTCTCAGTCGTGTGCGTGTGTCTGTGGAAGCCACACACAACATTTTGCTGGACTAGCATGCAGTTTATACATGTTGTAGAAGGCATCAAAGGCAATGGCTTCATAGCACGCCCTAATTCTTGTTAACTGGGTGACTGCCAGCAGATATTCGTGAGAACGTTTGCGGCGCCTGTTGTCTTCTTTACTTTGTGACACTGGTCAAAATGGCCCTTTGAGTGGTAAAAGTTGCTGATCCCTGAACCATGTATATCAAACATTTCCGAATGGTTCAACCGCCACCCGCCCGAATCTAATTTAAATCTAATTTTTCATCATATCACCCGCCCGATGAGACCGCAAACCACGCATCTCTAATGTGTGTATGTATATGTTTGTATATATATGTGTGTGTGTGTGGTATGTATCATCTCATTAAGGATGAATAAAGATATCAATTACTTTTCTGTTTTGTTTAATGAGCCGTTTTACTGCCCTGTTACAGAAGCCGCTTGGAAACAATTATGGTATGTAAATAACATTTATGTAATTATCTTATTTGCAGCGTATATATCTGCGGCTCAGTCTGTATGTATGTATATATATATATATATACACACATATATTTAATATAAATATATGTGTGTATTCCTAAGTGTGTGTGTGTGTATATATATATATATAATATATATATATATAAGATGTGTACATATTTATATAAATTGTGTGTGTGCGTGTGTATATTCACATATATGTGTGTGTGTGTGTGTGTAACATCTTATTACAAACAAAGGACCTTTTAGACAGTGCAAATGTTTTTCTAATAATAATCATTCTAATAAATAAAAAATCAATGTATTTCAAGCAGCATAAGACGGTGATCTCTCACCATGTCCGGCGGGAAGTGGAGCTGGCTGGCATCCAGAGGTGTGATGAGGGGTATGGTGTCAAATCCATCCTCGGAGACCACCTTCCCCTTGTTTTTGTCGCTGAGATGATTCCCCAATTTCACCATTTTGCCGCACACCAACCTGAGGAAAGGGGGGAGGGGGGACGCACCGGCCTTTATTGCAAGCATGATCTAAACAATGGACGTCATCTAAACAATGTACGTCATTTATACAAGTAATGTGATGTAAGTCATATATAAAAATGTGTCTTTCATCCTCAATGTGGAGCATCAGTGTGTTGCGTTTGCGGACCGTGGTAAAAGCCAGCATCGTTACATGCTAATGACGCAACAGCGACAAAACGACAAAAAAATCCTCACCTGCTCGGTCGAAGAGAGTGTTTGATTTATGATGTTTTTTTGTTTTTTTCCTCCTGTGGGTTTCCTCTTGAAGCGCCGCGTGTTTGTGTCCCGCACGCAACAGCAGCCTGGACACTGTGTGACGCAGATGCACAACAATATGGCCACGCAGCCTTCCTACTCGGTGACGTCACTCCCGCCTTTGCACACGACACTAACATAAATATCATCACCTGCTGACTTATTAAACACTGTCACTACACTAACATAAATAACATTACCTGCTGACTTATTAAATACTGTCACTACACTAACATAAATATCATCACCTGCTGACTTATTAAACACTGTCACTACACTAACATAAATATCATCACCTGCTGACTTATTAAATACTGTCACTACACTAACATAAATATCATCACCTGCTGACTTATTAAACACTGTCACTACACTAACATAAATATCATCACCTGCTGACTTATTAAACACTGTCACTACACTAACATAAATATCATCACCTGCTGACTTATTAAATACTGTCACTACACTAACATACATATCATCACCTGCTGACTTATTAAACACTGTCACTACACTAACATAAATATCATCACCTGCTGACTTATTAAATACTGTCACAACACGAACATACATATCATCACCTGCTGACTTATTAAACACTGTCACTACACTAACATAAATATCATCACCTGCTGACTTATTAAACACTGTCACTACACTAACATAAATATCATCACCTGCTGACTTATTAAACACTGTCACTACACTAACATAAATATCATCACCTGCTGACTTACTAAACACTGTCACTACACTAACATAAATATCACCTGCTGACCTATTAAACACTGTCACTACACTAACATAAATATCATCACCTGCTGAATTATTAAACACCGTCACTACACTAACATAAATATCATCACCTGCTGACTTATTAAACACCGTCACTACACTAACATAAATATCATCACCTGCTGAATTATTAAACACCGTCACTACACTAACATAAATATCATCACCTGCTGACTTATTAAACACCGTCACTACACTAACATAAATATCATCACCTGCTGACTTATTAAACACTGTCACTACACTAGCATAAATAACATTACCTGCTGACTTATTAAATACTGTCACTACACTAACATAAATATCATCACCTGCTGACTTATTAAACACTGTCACTACACTAACATAAATATCATCACCTGCTGACTTATTAAACACTGTCACTACACTAACATAAATAACATTACCTGCTGACTTATTAAATACTGTCACTACACTAACATAAATATCATCACCTGCTGACTTATTAAACACTGTCACTACACTAACATAAATATCATCACCTGCTGACTTATTAAACACTGTCACTACACTAACATAAATATCATCACCTGCTGACTTATTAAATACTGTCACTACACTAACATACATATCATCACCTGCTGACTTATTAAACACTGTCACTACACTAACATAAATATCACCTGCTGAACTATTAAACACTGTCACTACACTAACATAAATATCATCACCTGCTGAATTATTAAACACCGTCACTACACTAACATAAATATCATCACCTGCTGACTTATTAAACACCGTCACTACACTAACATAAATATCATCACCTGCTGAATTATTAAACACCGTCACTACACTAACATAAATATCATCACCTGCTGACTTATTAAACACCGTCACTACACTAACATAAATATCATCACCTGCTGACTTATTAAACACTGTCACTAC
>NC_084626.1:44838613-44861113 GCF_033978795.1 Nerophis ophidion
CTGAGGTCTTCTTGTGTGACATCACAGGACTGAGGTCATCTTGTGTGACATCACAAGACTGAGGTCATCTTGTGTGACATCACAGGACTGAGGTCTTCTTGTGTGACATCACAGGACTGAGGTCTTCTTGTGTGACATCACAGGACTGATGTCATCTTGTGTGACATCACAGGACTGGGGTCTTCTTGTGTGACATCACAGGACTGAGGTCATCTTGTGTGACATCACAGGACCGACGTCTTGTGTGACATCACAGGACTGAGGTCTTGTGTGACATCACAGGACCGAGGTAATCTTGTGTGACATCACAGGACTGAGGTCTTGTGTGACATCACAGGACCGAGGTCATCTTGTGTGACATCACAGGACCGAGGTCTTCTTGTGTGACATCACAGGACTGAGGTCTTCTTGTGTGACATCACAGGACTGAGGTCTACCGAGGTCTTCTTGTGTGACATCACAGGACCGACGTCTTGTGTGACATCACAGGACTGAGGTCTTCTTGTGTGACATCACAGGACTGAGGTCTTCTTGTGTGACATCACATGACTGAGGTCTTGTGTGACATCACAGGACCGAGGTCATCTTGTGTGACATCACAAGACTGAGGTCTTCTTGTGTGACATCACAGGACCGAGGTCATCTTGTGTGACATCACAGGACTGAGATCTTCTTGTGTGACATCACAGGACTGAGGTCTTGTGTGACATCACAGGACCGAGGTCATCTTGTGTGACATCACAGGACTGAGGTCTTCTTGTGTGACATCACAGGACTGAGGTCTTGTGTGACATCACAGGACTGAGGTCTTGTGTGACATCACAGGACTGAGGTCTTCCTGTGTGACATCACAGGACTGAGGTCATCTTGTGTGACATCACAGGACCGAGGTCATCTTGTGTGACATCACAAACAAGGAAGGGGATTTCCTCTTCGTTTGTCCTCTTTATTGGATTGAAAAAAAGAGTACAATTGAGCATTGACTGGTGAATATTCCACGCCGCACACATCAGCTGGGATAGACTCCAGCTCAGACGTGACCCCGCCAGCAGAAGACCAACACATCCATATTTAGTATGCCACAATATCATAAAACTGCTGTATTAAAAATAATCACGCTGGAATGAGAAACATTTCCTCTCAAGCAAGGAAAAACAACACCCCTTTCCACTTCCTGTCTGCACACCCACTTGTAGACCATCCTCTCCAAACTGTGATTTAAGAGTCCAAAACTCATTTGTCATGTCTTATCTAGTATTGGTGGTGCATGCGGACAGTCAGTCAAAGCCATTCTTCCTTGAAGAAACCCCAAAACAAGAAATAAAAGTACATACTGTGTCAAAGACAGATGAGAGGTCCATTCTAATGGCACTTCCTGCATAGTTCTGGACATAAACATGAGGTCTGCGGCTCAAATCCTCCCCAAAATAGACACAGCGGTCATTTAAGTTTTGTTTTCTAACGAGATTCGTCACATTTTGGAACACCTACTTTTTATCTCCGAAATGTGGGCGGGGCCTGTATCAGCCTGCTGAGAGCATCTTCATCCCGAGTCCTGTTATTTCCATGCAGGTTGTGAGGGAATGAGCAAATTTAGCTTCCGGAAGCATCGTTGTAAATCCGAATCAGAGTCCGGGATGGTAAACCGGAAAGAAGCCTGTTAGGAAACTACATTTTATATTTAATTTAGTATTTATTTTACCAGTAATACAAAATGCATGTCATTGATAAATGTTTTAGATTGCAGCTTTTCTAGCTACCAACTATATATATGTATTTGTAAATTATGGTGGAAAATAAGTATTTGCTCACTTCAAACAAGGAAGATCTCTGGCTCTCACAGACCTGTAACTTCTTCTTTAAGAAGCTCTTCTGTCCTCCACTCGTTAAATGTATTAATGGCACTTGTTTGAACTCGTTATCTGTATAAAAGACACCTGTCCACAGCCTCAAACAGTCAGACTCCAAACTCCACTATGGCCAAGACCAAAGAGCTGTTGAAGGACACCAGGAAAATAATTGTAGACCTGCACCAGACTGGGAAGAGTGAATCTACAATAGGCAAGCAGCTTGGTGTGAAAAAAATCAACTGTGGGAGCAATTATCAGAAAATGGAAGACATACAAGACCACTGATAATCTCCCTCGATCTGGGACTCCACGCAAAATCTCATCCCGTGGGGTCAAAAGGATCATGAGAACGGTGAGCAAAAATCCCACAACCACACGGGGGAACCTGGTGAATGACCTGCAGAGAGCTAGGATCAAAGAAACAAAGGTTACCATCAGTAACACACTACGGCGACAGAGAATCCAATCCTGCAGTGCCAGACATGTCCCCTGCTTAAGCCAGTGCATGTCCAGGCCCGTCTGAAGTTTGCCAGAGAGCACATGGATGATACAGCAGAGGATTGGGAGAATGTCATGTGGTCAGATGAAACCAAAATAGAACTTTTTGGTATAAACTCAACTGGTCGTGTTTGGAGGAAGAAGAATACTGAGTTGCATCCCAAGAACACCATACCTACTGTGAAGCATGGGGGTAGAAACATCATGCTTTGGGGCTATTTTTCTGCTAAGGGGACAGGACAATTGATCCGTGTTAAGGAAAGAATGAATGGGGCCATGTATGGTGAGATTTGGAGCCAAAACCTCCTTCCATCAGTGAGAGCTTTGAATGGTTGACCAAATACTTATTTTCCACCATAATTTACAAATAAATTCTTTAAAATTCCTAGATTTTTTGTTCACATTCTGTCTCTCACAGTTGAAGTGTACCGATGATGAAAATTACAGACTTCTGTCGTCATTTTAAGTGGGAGAACTTGCACAATCGCTGGCTGACTAAATACTTTCTTGCCCCACTGTACATACATTTACACACTTACATATATACACATTCACACACATATATACATTTAAAAACGTACATATATACACATACATATATACATACACAAATATGTATACATTATACATACATACATATATATATTCATATATATATACATACGTACATACATACATATATATACATACATACATACGTATATATACATACATACGTATATATACATACATACATACGTATATATACATACATACGTATATATACATACATACATACGTATATATACATACATACATATATATACATACATACATACATATATACATACATACATATATACATACATACATACATATATACATACATACATATATACATACATATCTATACATACATACATATATATATGTACATACATACATATATATATATATATATATGTATGTACATACATACATATAAATATATATGTATATACATACATATATATATATATACATACATATATATATATATATACATACATATATATATATATATACATACATATATATATGTACATACGTACATATATATATATGTACATACATACATATATATATATATATGTACATACATACATATATATATATGTACATACATACATATATATATATATATATGTACATACATACATACATATATATGTACATACATACATATATATGTACGTACATACATACATACATACATATGTACATACATACATACATACATATATATGTACATACATACATATATACATACATACATATACATACATACATACATACATATGTACATACATACATACATATACATACATACATACATATATATATTTATATATATATATACACATACATACATATATATATATATTTATATACATATATATATATATATAATATATTTATATATATATATATATATATATATATATATATATATATATATATAAATACAGCCACCCTTTGCTCTGATTACTGCTTTGCACACTCTTGGCATTCTCTACATGAGCTTCAAGAGGTAGTCACCTGAAATGGTTTTCACTTCACAGGTGTGCCTTGTCAAGGTTGATTACTGAATGTCTTGCTTTGTGTTGTGAACTTTTGGCCTCTACTGTGTGTGTGTGTTCAAAAAGTTCAAATGTTTAAAAGCATCAAAATCATAAATTTTTTGCCCAGCAACAACAACAACAACAACAACATGAGCAACAAAACATGTAATTAGAAAACGTGTTGAAGAAAAAAATGGACAACGGTAAAGCAAAAAAAATTACCATTTCATTGGAAAAAAAAAATTTAAGTTTTAAATGTTTTTTCAAACAAAATGTACACAAATCAATAAGATAGACTGGTGTTTTTCAACCACTGTGCCGCGGCACAGGTGAGATACAGTCTGGTGTGCCGTGGGAGATGATCTCATTTCAACTATTTAGGTTAAAAGTATATTTTGCAAAGCAGTAATTATGCAAATGATGTGTTGTTGTTGTTGTTGTGTCGGTGCTGTCTGGAGATCGGCAGACTTACCCTCTCAAGGACAATCCATCTTCTTAGTGGCGCAGGACTCTGTGAAGTCCTTGGCACACACGGGAGAGACCTCTTCCCAGTTGAAGGTTCATTGCCACAAGTCATTAAAGTCAAAAGTAAGACACTTCTTTTTTTTTTTACTTCCGATGAGGCTGAAAGTTAGTGTGGTGACTCGTGCAGGGGCAAGCAAACCAACTGCAGAACCTTTTCAGTCTCGGTGCCAGCCAGACCCTGGCCACTTTGTCCTTTGCTCCAACCTTAAACACAGTGCCGGACAAACGCAAAGACCTTTACCATATATGGACATATTGTCACAGGTCTGGAACATATCACAAATTCCAATATGGTCATATCTAGTCTTGGACTTTGACTGGACACACAGAGTCTTGGACAGTCTACATGTGCTTTGTGGACTTGGAGAAGGCATTCGACCGTGTCCCTCGGGAAGTCCTGTGGGTTAGTGCTCAAGAGTATGGGGTACTGGACTGTCTGATTGTGACGGTCTGCTGCCTGTATGATCAGTGTCAGAACTTGGTCCACATTGTCAGCAGTAAGTTAGACCCGTGAGGGTTGGACTCCGCCAAGGCTGCCCTTTGTCAGCCATTCTGTTTAAAACTTTTTTGGACAGAATTTCTAGGTAGTCAGGGCGTTGAGGGGATCCGGTTTGGTGGCTGCAGGATTAGGTCTCTGCTTTTTGAGGAAGATGTGGTCCTGATGGATCCATCTGGCCAGGATCTTCAGCTCTCACTGGATCGGTTCGCAGCCGAGTGTGAAGCGACCGGAATGAGAATCAGCACCTCCAAGTCCGAGTCCATGGTTCTCGCCCGGGAAAGGGTGGAGTGCCATCTACGGGTTGGGGAGGAGATCTTGCCCCAAGTGGAGGAGTTCAAGTACCTCTGAGTCGTGTTCACGAGTGGGGGAAGAGTGGATCGTGAGATCGACAGGCGGATTGGTGCGGCGTCTTCAGTAATGCGGACGCTGTATCGATCCGTTGTGGTGAAGAAGGAGCTGAGCCGGAAGGCAAAGCTCTCAATTTACCGGTCGATCTACATTCCCATCCTCACCTATGGTCATGAGCTTTGGGTCATGACCGAAAGGACAAGATCACGGGTACAAGCGGCCCAAATGAGTTTCCTCCGCCGGGTGGCGGGTCTCTCCCTTAGAGATAGGGTGAGAAGCTCTGCCATCCGGGAGGAGCTCAAAGTAAAGCCGCTGCTCCTCCACATGGAGAGGAGCCAGATGAGGTGGTTCGGCCATCTGGTCAGGATGCCACCCTAGGGAGGTCTTTAGGGCACGTCCAACCGGTAGGAGGCCACGGGGAAGACCCAGGACACGTTGGGAAGACTATGTCTCCCGGCTGGCCTGGGAACGCCTCGGGATCCCCCGGGAGGAGCTGGACCAAGTGGCTGGGGAGAGGGAAGTCTGGGCTTCCCTGCTTAGGCTGCTGCCCCCGCGACTCGACCTCGGATAAGCGGAAGATGATGTATGGATGGATGAAAATTTGCAAATTACAAAGAAAACTTCACATTGTCATTGCGGGGTATTGTCTGTAGAATTTTGAGATTAAAAAGAAAGTTGCCTGGAGTTCAGTCGATTTAAACAGAAGATGATTGTTCAAAGACATGAATTAATCAAGTATTTTCCATTGTACTGTGAAATCTGAAAGAGTGCAAAAAATGTGACCGCATGAATAGTTTTGTCATCTTGAGAAAGAGGAAGTGCTTTACTGAGGCTGCCAACAGAAAGTCCACACTCAAGTAAGCAAAGAGCAGCCTTTTTTTTTTCTTGTTGGAGGTGGGACACTTCTTACTTCCCTATTCTGAATGTTTTTTTATGGACATTTTTCATTAAAGGTGTCAAAGCCAAGGCCTGGCGGCCAAATCTGGTCCGACACACCCACCAGGGCCTGAAAATAGTGTCATCAAAGTACTTTCTAGTGACGGTAGGGCTTGACTATTACAGCAAAAATAATAAACATCATTATATTCATTATTATTGAAATCCTGATTGATAACATGAGTAAACCCGAACTTTAAAAATATTATTTAAAAGAACAACAGATACAAATACACTAAAATTATTTAGGCGTTTTGTACTCCCTCGTCCCAGAAAATCTTTTATTTATAGATCTGTATCGCTCTGGAATAACCTGCCTCGAATTCTCACTGGCATTGAAAATAAACAGGTTTTTAAAAGTAAAGTAATATTTTATCTGAGTCTGTAAATTAGTTTGATTGTTGATGTGTACCGTATTTTTCAGACTTTAAGTTGCATTTTTTTTCATAGTTTGGCAGGGGGTGAGACTTATACTCAGGAGCGGCTTATGTGTGAAATTATTAACACATTACCGTAAAATATCAAAAAATATTATTTAGCTCATTCACGTAAGAGACTAGAAGTATTAGATTTCATGGGATTTATGGATTAGGAGTGACGGATTGTTTGGTAAATGTTCTATATGTTATAGTTATTTGAATGACTCTTACCATAATATGTTAGATTAACATAGCAGTTGGTTATTTATGCCTCATATAACCTACACTTATTCAGCCTGTTGTTCACTATTCTTTATTTATTTAAATTGCCTTTCAAATGTCTATTCTTGGTGTTGGGTTTTATCAAATAAATTTCCCCCCAAAAAATGCGACTTATACTCCAGTGCGACTTATATATGTTTTTTCCTTCTTATTTGTGCATTTTCGCCAGGTGCGACTTATACTTATACCGTAAAAATACGGTATATGTTAATTATTATTCTGTGACAGTAAATTAGTTTGCTTGTTGATGCTATTTGTTTCTGTATTGTTTCGTTATAATTATATGATTTTACTTGTAATTGTATTGAGTTTGTGAACCCAGGGAGACTAGTGGGTTGTTGTGGCAAGCAGCTAATGGGGATCCTTAATAAAAAACACATTTAAAAAAAAATTATAATAGTAACCTGTAAATAGTAAAAAAAATATATATAGTTTTTCCTGTTTCATTGTTTTATTTTTTGTAACAATTTTTTTACCTTTTACTTATTTTTTAGTGTGTGCTTGTTGTCATGTATAAAATTGAATGTTTGTTAATTACATGCAGAAATCCTCACATTTATTGGTGCAATACGTCTTTGAACAATTCTGACAAGTATTTTAAGTCAAAGCATCATTAATTATTAATAATTGTTGTAGGAGCCTAAATGCTATTTAAGTTCATTTTCCATTTTATAGAAGGTGCTTTATGTTAATTCAGCTAAAAGGGGACTATTTACTTCATTTAAAATAATACAAAAATCTATATATTGCATGCTTAAAAAATTATAAAGGTACACTTTATTTGTAATAGTTTCATTTGTCTGAATAATTTGATGACGTATTATTTTATACTACAGTGAAGATTACATAACTGTTTAATTGCATATATGGCGGAAAGATCTGTGTGGTAATATAGTTTTGGACACAATGTATTATGGGTAATGACAGTCAGGTATGCTGGAATCCAACCACCCAGTTTTTTGACCTTACTCTTACTTTTTCTAACTCTTTTCTTACTGTAACAAACTTGCTTTATTTTGCCATTCATTTGTTCCCACATCGTTATTGTTGTACGTTTTTGAAGGATTAAGTTGACAAGTAAATTATATAAAATGAAAAGGAGCGTCTGGAGTTGTGTTTGTTGTTGCCGCAGCAAGAAAAAGTGGAGGAGCGTCAAGCCAGAGCTTTATTAGGCAACTATAATTGTTTTAAGTTCATTATGCTCGTCTAAAGTACTTTATATGCTGAAAGCAGTCAGACCCTAAATAAAAGGGAAACTTTTTGGGAATTTTTTCTATCGTTCACAATCATTATGTAAGATGGATTATTTTTTTAATGCATTCTAAATATCAAATCAATGTAAATAAAAGTCAGCTAATGGGAGCTCCACTAAAATCTGGTAAATAACCATTCACAAAGCGCCAAAAATACTCACTTTAGAGTTGGGGACTCAAATATTAACCAAGTATCAGCGATATTGTTATTATAAGTGCTAACGCAGACAAACTATTTATAGTGGCAACGTGTTTACATCATGGAATGTAAGTTTATTGTAGATCGTAAATCTTGCCTCTCACCTGAAAAACAGATGGCAGAGAATGTATTCTGACAAGTTGGGACACTTTGACAGCCGTTTCGGACCAGGAACTGCCGCTTGTTTGTGACGTTCCTCTGCTATCTGTAGACACACTTATCTCACAAAATCAACAATGTTCCTTTTGAGTATGTGACATAGGAGAGAGGGAATGACCTTTGACCTATGTCACTTGCCATTGTCAGGAAAGCAAAGCCTATTTATGACAGCCAAAGGTGGTGCCAAGTAGAACTGGCCAGTAGATGTCAGTCATGCAGAACGACACAGGAAGTCCTTCATACCGAAAGCCATATGTTCCTTTTTGACTGTACCCACCCATCCATCCATCCATCCATTTCTACCGCTTATTCCCTTTTGGGGTCGCGGGGGGCGCTGGCGCCTATCTCAAATACAATCGGGCGGAAGGCGGGGTACACCCTGGACTGTACCCGAATGTATTTATATTATTCACATGTGAATAATGCTGTATAATAGACTGTTTATAACATTCACATGTGAATAATGCTGTTTAATAGACTATATTATTCACATGTGAATAATGCTGTATGATAGACTGTATTTATATTATTCACATGTGCATAATGCTGTTTAATAGACTGTATTTATATTATTCACATGTGCATAATGCTGTTTAATAGACTGTATTTATATTATTCATACGTGAATAATGCTGTATGATAGACTGTAGTTATATTATTTACACGTGAATAATGCTGTATAATATACTGTATTTATATTATTCACATGTAAAAAATACCTAAGTATTTATTGTTTACTGTGAGCGAACTATGGTGCTAAATTTCCCCCAGGAATCAATAAAGTACTTTCTATTCTATTGTTTTCTATACTCTCAGGGCTGTAGACAAAGTGTCTCCGCCCACTCAAGATAACATTATCAACGCTGATCACCTTGAATGATTAGCGTGATGATTTTGTATTATTTGAGGCACTTGTAAGGACAAACGGCCGTTGTTTGAGAAAAGTGTGGAGAGTTGCTGGATTTAGATCAGGCAGAGCCCAGGGCCGCCTCGTCAAACAAGAATGAACGCCTGCTTTCATCTCGTGAGTCACGTCTCGTTGCGGATGACCACGGCGTCAGGCAAGTATGGCCCCGCCCACCTTCGTGACGCCAGCGGCACTTTTGTTTACTCGCTGAAATGAGGGCGGGGTCTAAGCGGAGTCACCTGTCAAGAAGTGTCAAGAGGTTTGAGAGCAGGAGCGAGTTTGGAGTCTGGGAAATTAGCAGCAGCGGAAAATGGGAGGCACAGCGAGTCAGAGGAAGAGCAGCAGTGTCACGTGAGTCAATTGGCGTATTCACACTAACTGCATTCGATGACCTGACATTGGCGTATTCACACCCTCTAATGCTGCTAACTGCTGCATTCACGTGGCGTTACTCTCGCTTGTCGTTTATTTCAAGTTGTATAGAAAATACCAGTATTTCTCAATATAAACACGTAAGCCGACATAACAGGTTTGAATCAGGTGCTATTTACACACGTGGAACATGAACTGGCAGAGAATCAGAGCGACGTGGAGGAAAACACCTTTGTTGTGTGTGTGTCTACACGCCTGCACGCTTCTTAGTATGGACCTTCATTTGTGTCTTTATTACCAAAGATTTTTTGACACTGTTTAGGTTTTAGAGTTTGAATTTTGTGAACTGATTTTATTTTTATTTTTTTTACATCAAATTAAGCTGACAATTTCCTTGAAAAAAATGTAGAGTTTTAGAATTCAGTGTGTAACAATTTGGATTTATTTCTATAGTTTAAAAACATTCAGCGGGCAGCATTGAAATGTTGTGTTATGCCCACTTCACTGCCTTATTTTTAATGCGGTTTTGCCAGACCCGTGTCACGTGACTTCAAACCTGACACCTCATTGGCTGCTTCTGAAACAGGATCGATTGCTTCGGCCTTCATTTAGCAGAAGTGAGTCTTGCTTTTTGAAGCATAGAATTCTTAAACACCAAATTTTTCAGGGCTGTTTTTTCTTTAACGCTTACATTTAATTTTTTAACGGTGAATTGCCATACACTGACTATTTTTTCACACAGAATTTATAAACACAGACATTTTCCATCTATTTTCTACCACTTATCCCTTTTGGGGTCGCGAAGGATGCCAGAGCCCATCTCAGCTACAATCGGGCGGAAGGCAGGGTACACCCTGGACAAGTCGCCACCTCATCACAGACAGACAGACAGACAACATTCACACACTTAGGCCAATTTAGTGCATGTCTTTTCTTACAACTAAATTGTCAGTTTTATGTAAAAATAATAATAAATCAGTTCACCAAATTCAAATGCAAAACATTCAGTTACATAAATTAAGTGTGAAAAAAAGCTTACTTAATAAAAACAAAACTAACCTCCATACTTGGCACCGGTCGTAACATGAAGCGATAACACAACCGGTTCTTGGTACTTTTGTGTGCCACAAGAGAACTTACAGTTGCAGTCATGTGCTACAATCTCATGTTGCACACGCCTGAGCACGCCCACGCAGGATGACATCACCGTGAGAAACGCAGCTCGACTGTGTCAATATTTGCTCAGGGCGATGCTGCAGTCCTGCACCGCTGCTGGTCGGACCCTCAGAAGCATTGTGGCTTATCCTTTGTACAAAGCACAGTTGTCCATAATAACAGAAGTCAGGTACCGTTTTAACTCTGCGCGGCTGGGTCTGTGTCTGTTTGAGGGTCCGCGGTCTCGGTTTCCGCTTTGACCCAGGCTGTGGGGGACGCGCTCTTCTCGGTTGTGGATGGCGGCATTTCCGCCTGGCACTTGTCTGCGAATCTCTCACGGGCTTTCTCCCAATTCTTTTGGGATTTGGTCCTGGTCAGCGAGGCGTCATCCAGCGACACGGTGGCACACGCCCCCAGTCCGGACTGGGCCTTCCGGATTTTGAGATGGATCTAAAGACACGGTCGGCAGAAAAGAAAATCAATCCAAACAAACAAGCTACAAGTTTCACCCTGTAAAGAATGGCACCAGAACAAAGGATAAATGGGTTTTACTTGTATAGCGCTTTTCTACCTTCAAGGTACTCAAAGCGCTTTGACACTACTTCCACATTCACCCATTCACACACACATTCACACACTGATGGAGGGAGCTGCCATGCAAGGCGCTAACCAGCACCCATCAGGAGCAAGGGTGAAGTGTCTTGCTCAGGACACAACGGACGTGACGAGGTTGGCACTAGGTGAGGATTGAACCAGGGACCCTCGGGTTGCGCACGGCCACTCTTCCACTGCGCCACACCGTCCCAAAACTAAAACATTGGTACTAGGTGGGGATTGAACCAGGGACCCTCGGGTTGCGCACGGCCACTCTTGCACTGCGCCACACCGTCACAAAACTAAAACATAAAGTTTTCTTTATCTTACTTTGGCCAAAAATAGAACTTTCAATACAAATACATTAAAAAAAAAATACTGGCAGCAGTAAAGTTTAGATCCATGAAGGAAAGAAGAAAGTGAATGAATGTTTATAACTGAATACATTTACATATGCATAAAAGTGTATTTTTTCAATGAATTAAGTAATGTTTATGACAACCTTTTTCCAGAACACAATATAGAATGTGAGATATAACAGGATAATGCATACATTTATAATTTGTTTTCATAACGGTTACAAAAAAGGGGGACCCCATTATTATGACTTGATGGGGACCCGGGGACCCCATTTTGAAAATTTCTAGCGCCAACACTGATGGAGTGCAAAACAGCAGCAGGCGGCTGTGGCCTGCGGGCCGGTTCTAATACTAATCAAATATCATCCCATAGATAATTAATTCGTGAGTCAGATCTGGCTCATGGGCCTTGACTCTGACACCTAGGCTGTAGAGACTTCAGCGTTAATGACAAAAAAATGTATCACTTATTGTTAACACTTGCGACCAGGACCCTTTTGGATCCCCAAAAATTTTAGTGAGATATTGTTTTCTTTTACTACTAACAATTTATGCTAGCACTTTAACTTTGTATGTTTAAACACAAAAAAATATGTTTTTCGTTACTAGAAATTAAATTGTTAAATTAAATTGAATCAACGCCTGGGGGAAATATGCGCCATTAGGTACTTAATCTATATTTACGAAAAGTATTACTTCTTTCCGTTTCGATGGAATAAAAATATGCACCGCCTGAAATTGCAAAACTTTATTATGCAATATGGCAACAAGTATTAAATGATCAAATATTTATTTTGTCAAAATAAACAAATACTTAAATATATGCTTGACTAAACATTTCAAAGCAAGTAATCCATCAAATTGTACACTAGAAAGATGACAGGGGTCCAATTTACGGTGGATTTTATAGCATATTATTGTAAATGGAAATAACTATTAAATATGGCAAAGGAGCTGCAGTGCGACGCAGAATTGAAATCTACAATGGCGTAGAAACTTACCGGGTCTTTCATTCCGCTTCCCCCTTTTCCTAGTCCCTCTCCTTTCTTCCAGCCCATCTTTTCCAGCATCTTTCTTCCTTTATTGACTTCGCTGATCTCCCTGTGAGATGGCAGACATGCATAAGTGCTCACCAAGCGTCTCATTCGGATTGGCGACCTCGTCGCCTGTGATGATTGTGGACTTACACGTGGACAGAAGCCGGGGCATCATCTTGTTGGAAAACCCCCTCGCTGCCCACGGTCTGCCGGCGAGACTCGGCCCGGTCCTTGTACTTTGGGTTTTTTAGGGCTTTGACTTCTTCAAACTCTTTACTCTGGTGACAGGGAAGCAGCAGAAATGGGTAAGAGTGACAGCGAGGAGGGGGTCAATGAAGCATGGCACTGTGTTGTTTACCTGGAGGCCATATTTGGCCTTGATCTGCTTGAGCTCCTTCTGTCTCAGCACTTCTTTATCCTCTTTGCTGAGAGTTGGTCCTTTGGTGACACACACAGAGACTCGTTTTTATATTTTAGGTGTATTATGGAAGATTTAATGTATCCGTTAACGCGATACAGTGCAATACAAGCCTACTATTATAAAGACAACCCTATATATATATATATATATATATATATATATATATATATATATATATATATATATATATTCACACACAGACAAAAAAAACCACCTATTTTTCCATCGCAAGAGTATCGTAGGTCATAGCCCAAAGTTTTCGGAACCGTTCAAGTATGAAAATGTTCGGCTCGACCAGGAATCGTGAGCTCCCCCCTTAAAATTATATATATATATCCTACATTACCCGGAATTCACAGTTTTATGGGACACTTTACCCATTGAAAATGAATGGGTCATTTTTCGAGTTTGCGCAATTCCAAAATTTCTCAACTTTTCCACACTCCACTCACCGTGGGCAATCAAACCAATTCCAAACTTCTTTTCCCAAGCCCTATTTTTTATCTCCTGTTGCAAAGTTTTCACAGTTCACATTTTTCAACCATTCCCCAGAACATGCAGGATTAGGTCTTTCGTTTTTGAGGATGATGTGGTCCTGATGGCTTCATCTGGCCAAGGTCTTCAGCTCTCACTGGATCGGTTCGCAGCAGAGTGTGAAGCGACTGGAATGAGAATCAGCACCTCCAAGTCAGAGTCCATGGTTCTCGCCCGAAAAAAGGTGGAGTGCCATATCGGTGTTGGGGAGGAGCTCTTGCCCCAAGTAGAGGAGTTCAAGTACCTCGGAGTCTTGTTCACGAGTAAGGGAAGAGTGAAACGTGAGGTCGCCAGGCGGATCGGTGCGGCGTCTTCAGTAATGTGGACGCTGTATCGATCCGTTGTGGTGAAGAAGGAGCTGAGCCGGAAGGCAAAGCTCTCAATTTATTGGTCGATCTACATTCCCATCTTCACCTATGGTCAAGAGCTTTGGGTCATGACCAAAAGGACAAGATCACGGGTACAATCGGCCGAAATGAGTTTCCTTCGCCGGGTGGCGGGTCCCTTAGAGATAGGGTGAGAAGCTCTGCCATCCGGGAGCAGCTCAAAGTAAAGCCGATGCTCCTCCCACATGGAGAGGAGCCAGATGAGGTGGTTACGGCATCTGGTCAGGATGCCACTCGAACGCCTCCATAGGGAGATGTTTCGGGCATGTCC
Source organism: Nerophis ophidion (assembly GCF_033978795.1). Lineage (NCBI taxonomy): Eukaryota > Metazoa > Chordata > Actinopteri > Syngnathiformes > Syngnathidae > Nerophis > Nerophis ophidion. The sequence goes on from NC_084626.1 coordinate 44,853,198, forward strand.
AACCGGTAGGAGGCCACGGGGAAGACCCAGGACACGTTGGGAAGACTATGTCTCCCGGCTGGCCTGGGAACGCCTCGGGATCCTCCGGGAGGAGCTGGTCGAAGTGGCTGGGGAGAGGAAAGTCTGAGCTTCCCTGCTTAGGCTGCTGCCCCCGCGATCTGACCTCGGATAAGCGGAAGAAGATGGATGGATAGTCGGGACAACAAATGCTCTTTTTTTTTCTTCTTCGTACAAATTCCTGGTTTTCCCAAAATTCCAAAACACCAATTATCAATTCAAACTGTTACTTACGAAGTCAACATTTTTCAACTGATTCAAAAAATTCCCACACCCCCATTCATATCTTCTAGGACAATTGTGCTAATCCATCCATCCATCCATCCATTTTCTACCGCTTGTCCCTTTTGGGGTCGCTGGAGTCTATCTCAGCTGAGTTCGGGCATAAGGCGGGGTGCACCCTGGACAAGACACCACCTCATCGCATGGCCAACAAAGATAAACAGACAACATTCACACTCACATTCACACACTGGGGCCTATTTAGTGTAAAAAAATTCCCTTTTTTCCAGAGATTCTCAAATTTCCAGGAAATCCCTATTCAAATGGATGGACATGTTCAAAGTTCCACAATTACCAGCATTTTCAAAACTCGGCGCCACTTTTAACCCGATTTGGACCTTTCAACCATCCACACACACACTACACATGTTGTGCCTTTCCCAAAATTCCAGTTCTTTCCAGAATTTCTCCCCATTGACGAGGAATGGGCAATATACAGTGGGTCAAAAAGTATTTAGTCAGGCAGCGATTGTGCAAGTTCTCCCACTTAAAATGATGACAGAGGTCTGTAATTTTCATCATAAGTACACTTCAACTGTGGGAGACAGAATGTGAAAAAAAAATCCAGGAATTCTTATTGTAGGAATTTTAAAGAATTTGTCTGTAAATTATGGTGGAAAATAAGTATTTGGTCAACCATTCAAAGCTCTCACTGATGGAAGGAGGTTTTGGCTCAAAATCTCACGATACATGGCCCTATTCATTCTTTCCTTAACGCGGATAAATCGTCCTGTCCCCTTAGCAGAAAAACAGCCCCAAAGCATGATGTTTCCACCTCCATGCTTCACAGTAGGTATAGTGTTCTTGGGATGCAACTCAGTATTCGTCCTCCAAACACGACGAGTTGAGTTTATACCAAAATGGATACATGCATGATACAGAAGAGGATTTGGAAAATGTCATGTCGTCAGATAAAATGTTGGTATAAACTCAACTCGGCGTGTTTGGAGGAAGAAGAATACTGAGTTGCATCCCAAGAACACCATACCTACTGTGAAGCATGGGGGTGGAAACATCATGCTTTGGGACTGTTTTTCTGCTAAGGGGACAGGACGACTGATCCGTGTTAAGGAAAGAATGAATGGGGCCAAGTATCGTGAGATTTTGAGCCAAAACCTCCTTCCATCAGTGAGAGCTTTGAATGGCTGACCAAATACTTATTTTCCACCATAATTTACAAATAAATTCTTTAAAATTCCTACAATGTGAATTCCTTGATTTTTTTTCACATTCTGTCTCTCACAGTTGAAGTGTACATATGATGAAAATTACAGACCTCTGTCATCATTTTAAGTGGGAGAACTTGCACAATCGCTGGCTGACTAAATACTTTTTTGCCCCACTGTACATACTTCAGCATACCCCACATTTCTCATCCGATTCGAACCGTTTCACCATCCACACACTCCACTCACCCTGGACATTGAGCAAGTTTTAATGTTGTAAATTTGATGTTTTATGTGTTTACTGTTTTTAATGTAACCTTGCTGCTGCCCTCTTGGCCAGGTCCCCCTTGGAAAATAGATCTTTGATCTCAATGGGATTTTACCTGGTTAAATAAAGGCTAAATAAAAGTAAAATATTCAAGCATTTCAGTTCGACTCACGCATATCGGTGGTTCGGCGGCGTGCGCACATAAGGCATTCGCACGCAATTTCTACCTGAATTGCAAATTGTAGTTACTCGGATAGTTAGAAATCCGATACATTGTTTTTAATGGCAACATTTTTGACAACGCTCTAGTGTTTTGCATTTTTCACCATTGCTGAGGATGCTCTCACCTGGCGCCTCCTCTCTCTTGTGCTTGCTGAGGTGAGCCATCACCTGGCCGGGCTCGCAGCCATCGCAGGTGTCCGTCCCTGCGTGGATATGGAAGGACAGCACCGTCTCTCCCATCTTTACCTCGTCGCCGTGCGTCAGCGGGTGTGGCTCACACTTGGTTTTGGGCTGCAGATGACACAAATAGGTCATTTTTAAGTTAAAAACAATAAACAAAAAGATTAATCACACCTTTGAATTTGGATTGATCATAACTAATCACAGTTTATTACTCGCTTGTATATTTAAAATGTATTTAAAAAAGACACCTATATTTGGACACAAATGCAATTGTATACTCAGAATGTCACACAGGATTTCTGTCAGTTATTTAAATGCACATCATTCTTGCTAACATTTGTCTAAAGTCCTGTCAGGTGGTATTTTGAGGAGAAATTTGCAAATTTTGCTAAAGGATATATTGTCCTACACATTTTTGCCGATAAACTATTATATTGTCAGCATTATTTTCAGACCTAATCAAGCATTGTTGTAATCATGTAAGTAACCCTTTGAAACGCATTCTATTATATTTATTAATATTTTCACCATTGTAATTGGAAGGCCAAGTCTTTTTAATTACCGTGTTATCCGGACTGTAAACTTTGAACACTGCGGCTTATACAAATGTGCGGCTAATCTGTGAATATTTCTGAATGAAATAGATTAAGCAAAGGAATCAAACCATCTACTAAAAAATGATCCATTTTAAGAAACTGTTGAAACTCACAGTGTTTACAAAGTACAAGGAGGAAGAATCTTAAAAAACATCTTAAACACTATTGAAAAAGGAGAAGATCGTACTCATTTCATGAAGGATAAAATTACTTTTGTGTTTTGTTTGATCAGCCATCTTGCAGGCAATGTTAGGAAACATTTGAGGTATGTAAATAGACATTTACAAAATCTTCATATGTAAATATTTATTTTCATAACGTACTGTCCAGTGTGGCTAATATAGATATAGTTACTGTATACAGATATACATATGGAGGTTGCCATGAGAACGCTACATTTCGGACTGTATTGTGCAGATTGCGAAATTTGGTGGAGAAGGAATTATGGTGTGGGATTGTTTTTTCAGGAGTTGGCCTCGGCTCCTTAGTTCCAGTGAAAGGAAATTTGAATGCTCCAGGATACCATAACATTTTGGACAATTCCATGGGACTTCAAGATCATATGTCAGTAAAGGCAGGTGGCCAAATGCTTTTGGCAATGTAGTGTAGATAGATTATATAATATACAGGGTTTCCCACACATTCATTTATTTGTTGTGGCCCGCCACGAAAGAATTAAGGCCGCCACAAATAAAAATTTAAAAAATAAATAAATAAAAATCCCAAAACATTTTTCTTTTCTTTTTCGGCTTTTGACTCGCTTGACCGCTCATAAAAGCAATGGGACTCTGTCTGTGAACGGAGGTTGTAGTTACATATTATACAAATATGTAAATATTATATAAATATGTATAAAAATATGTACATAAAGTGTTGTAATTATATTCCAACACCGCTTTCTTATTGGTCATCGCCGCCGAACCACCCCCCCACCCCCGACCCCCGACCACATCACCACAAATAGATGCCCGACCTGTGGGAAACACTGATATATACATATATACATATATATATATATATACATATATATATATATACACATACATACATACATATATATATATATACACATACATACATACATATATATATATATATATATATGTGTTGGATCCGCTTTGGACTGGACTCTCGCAACTGTGTTGGATCCATTGTGGATTGAACTTTCACAGTATCATGTTAGACCCGCTCGACATCCATTGCTTTCCTCCTCTCTAAGGTTCTCATAGTCATTATTGTCACCGACGTCCCACTGGGTCATTATTGTCACCGATGTCCCACTGGGTGTGAGTTTTCCTTGCCCTTATGTGGGCCTACCGAGGATGTCGTGGTGGTTTGTGCACCCCTTTGAGACACTAGTGATTTAGGGCTATATAAGTAAACATTGATTGATATATACACATACATACATACATATATATATACACACATACATATATATATATATATATATATATATATATTATATATATATATATATATAATATATATATATCATATATATATATATATATATAATATATATATATATATATATATATATATAATATATATATATATATATATATATATATTATATATATATATATATATAATATATATATATCATATATATATATATATATATAATATATATATATATATATATATATATAATATATATATATATATATATATATATATATATATAGGTATATATACATATACACACACACACACACACACACACACACACACACATACATACATACCAGTGCGGCTTATAGTTCTGAAAATAAGTTACCTAATGAAATATAATACAATAATTTTGATTAAATCTCTGTCAGCAAAAATTCTGCTACAATAAATATTGAACAACTTGAATTGCAGTTTCTTCCACAGTTGGAAAAACTGTCCGGGTTTAGTGTTTTTTTTTTTTGCCATTTCTTTCCAACAAATTCACCATTATTGCTTGCTCGTTCGTTCGTTCGTATTGGTAGGCTCATCTTGCTCATTCGGTTTGAAGACTAAACATTCGCACACAGAACATTTGGCTTTGCCAGATTTGGATGTCGCGACTAGCGAGACTCTGACGCTGTCAGAAGCTGGCAGTCACGCCTCCACTCACAGAGACAAAGATTGTAGATGACTGACAAGAAGGTTCGCTCATTTTATTTAATTCTGCTATTGAATAAACACGCTAAGGTGTAAAAGCGATGCAGTGTAAAACTTCTTAAACTATGAACACGAGAGACAAAGAAAACACAGAAAATGTGTAATTTATACTACAGATTAGGGCTGGGCGATATATCGATATACACAATATATCACGGGTTTGTCTCTGAGCGTGTAGAAAATGACTATATCGTGATATTCGGGTATACGTTCTCACGCAGTTGCTTCTAGCTGCGGGCATTACACCACAGGCTCTTCTCACTCTTTCTTGTCTCTCCTTCCCACAGAGACATAAAACAAGCGCACCTTTTTACATACGTCACATACGTATCCGCCCGCGCGGAGCAGAGACGTAGCGGCATGGGTAACGTTAGCTGTGGTGCGAGTGGTAATACGAGAGAAAGAAGGTGCAAATTTGGTAACAAATGAAGGAAGAATTAATTCCCAAGAAAAACAGCAGGGGGTCCATCGTCTGGCGGGGGTTTGGCTTCAAGCGGGCAGATGTTGAACAGACAACCCTAATATGTCCTTGGCCCTGCACTCTTCAGCATCTACATGCTGCCGCTAGGTGACATCATACGCAAATACGGTGTTAGCTTTCACTGTTATGCTGATGACACCCAACTCTACATGCCCCTAAAGCTGACCAACACGCCGGATTGTAGTCAGTTGGAGGCGTGTCTAAATGAAATTAAACAATGGATGTCCGCTGACTGTTTGCAACTCAACGCCAAAAAAACGGAAATGCTGATTATCGGTCCTGCTAGACACCGACCTCTATTTAATAACACAACTCTAACATTTGACAACCAAACAATTAAACAAGGCGACTCGGCAAAGAATCTGGGTGTTATCTTTGACCCAACTCTCTCCTTTGAGTCACACATTAAAAGCGTTACTTAAACGGCCTTCTTTCATCTCCGTAATATCGCTAAAATTGGCTCCGCTGTGAACGGGACTCTCGCTGCTGTGTTTGATCCGCTTTGGACTGGACTCTTGAGACTGTGTTGGATCCATTATGGATTGAACTTTCACAGTATCATGTTAGACCCGCTAGACATCCATTGCTTTCCTCCTCTCCAAGGTTCTCATAGTCATCATTGTCACCGACGTCCCACTGGGTGTGAGTTTTCCTTGCCCTTATGTGGGCCTACCGAGGATGTCGTAGTGGTTTGTGCAGCCCTTTGAGACACTAGTGATTTAGGGCTATATAAGTAAACATTGATTGATTGATTGATGTCAAGTAAAAGCATTGCTACAGAAAGTAGCACGACTGCTAATATGTAGCATCATTTGAAAAGTCACCCGTTAGAGAATGAAGAGTGTTTGAAACTCCGCATGTCAACATCTCCGTTTGGGGCCACACCAACAAAATGCCGAGGCAAACATTTCCACATCAACACCGTATGAAAAAAATAGACAACAAAAGGAGATAACGTCCGCAGGAACCTACCACATTGCGAAGGACATACACTATTTGATTTCATATTATGCAGCTCATTTTTATTTGACAGTTAATGAAATATCTTGTGTGACATCATGCACAAAGGTGCACTTTATTTGTTTTAAACTATTGTAGTGGCGTTTTGTACAAAAAGTGTACTTTATTTGGTGTTGTTTTGATATATCATCTTAGTGACATCATGCACAAAAGTGCACTCATAGCTTGTTTTAAAATGTCTCTGACAATCTTGCACTTTCTGTTTTGGAAATGACATGAATGTTTGTGCCACTGCTTAATAACTGTTTAATAAACACACTTTTGGTCAATTGACTTAGTTGTGATTTCCCTCTCTGCATGAAAGTTTAAAAGTAGCATATATTAATGCAGTATGAAGAAGAATGTTTGAATGTAGACACATAGAATCATCATACTGCTGTGATTATTATATGCATCAAGTGTTCATTCAAGGCTAAGGCAAAATATCCAGATATATATGATGTATCATGACATGGCCTTAAAATAGAGATATTAAAAAAAGGCCATATCGCCCAGATCTACTGTAGATGTCGGCAAACTTGAGTTTATTTTCATTTATCGTTTAAATAATTGACAAATTGATTATCGGCCCAAGCCTAAGCAGGCACACCAGTGGGCGTCTGCTCACGTATGCATTTACCTGATCCCTGACCGTATGACAACCCACGCCGCATTTCAGGTAACCATGCACAATTAAGATAAACGAGTACAAGCACTCAAAATAAGTTACGTTATTAATATGGGTAAATTTGATTAATGTGATTATTTTTTGTGAATAACTGTATGCATGATTAATTGCATTAAATTTGGTCGACCTAAACACAAAAAACACAAGGGTTTGACAAAATGTGCACCTGTAAGATTCTGTTGCCGTTGATGACCGTTCCATTCTGACTCCCCTGATCCACCAGCATGTAGCTCTGCTGTTGCTGGTCAAAGTAGACCTCGGCATGGAACTACAACCCATCAAAAACAGTCAAAACACCATCTGTACATTCGAGTAATCCTACTTCCCATTAAGTCCTACCTTGCTCACTCCCATTTCTGCTATCCGGATGGCATGGTCCATATCTTTCTCTCTGCAACACACAGAGACATTTACATTCTCAATGAAAACCCCTTTAGGGCTTAGAAACGGGCGTGTTGATATTTTCCTTTGAAAGAAAAGAAAAAGCGTGCACACCTGCCGATGGTGGCTGCAGAGTCAGCCGTGATGATGAATAAGGTGCCGACCTGCAGCACTGGAGACCGGACCACAGTCACTCTCACGCATGGCGGCCAGAGTTCTGGGATAGTGAGAGTAATGAGAGGTCAAGAAGTGCGATACAATGATGGCCTTTGACAGAGTAGACCAAGGATGTCAAACTGGTTTTCATTGAGGCCCACATCGCATTTATGGCTGCTATCCGAGGGCCGCTTGTAACTGCTAATAATATATGCATTTGCCTTCGGATTTCATTATTAATTATATACATTGTTTTAAGTAGACTCTTGATTTTACAGTAAAA
>NC_084626.1:44868613-44916113 GCF_033978795.1 Nerophis ophidion
GAAATATGGCCTTATTTTAATGTCTCTATTTTTAGGCCATGTCACGATACAACATATATATCTGGATATTTTGCCTTAGTCTTGAATGAACACTTGATGCATATAATCCCAGCAGTATGATGATTCTATGTGTCTACATTAAAACATTCTTCTTCATACTGCATTAATATATGCTACTTTTAAACTTTCATGCAGAGAGGGAAATCACAACTAAAAGTGTATTTATTAAACAGTTATTAAGCAGTGGCACAAACATTCATGTCATTTCCAAAACAGAAAGTGCAAGATTGTCAGAGACAGTTTAAAACAAGCTATTAGTGCACTTTTGTGCATGATGTCACTAAGATGATATATCAAAACAACACTAAATTAAAGTACACTTTTTGTACAGAAACCCACTACAATAGTTAAAAACAAATAAAGTGCACTTTTGTGCATGATGTCACACAAGATATTTCAATAACTGTCAAATAAAAATGAGCTGCATAATAGGAAATCAAATAGTGTATGTCCTTCGCTATGTGGTAGGTTCCTGCAGACGTTATCTCCTTCTGTTGTTGAGTATCATTTTCATACAGTGTTGATGTATAAATGGTTGCCTCTGCATTTTGTGGGTGTGGCACCGAACGGAGATGTTGACATGCGGAGTTTCAAACACTCTTCGTTCTCTAGCAGGTGACTTTTCAAATGATGCTACATATTAGCAGTAATGCTACTTTTTGTAGCAACGCTTTTGCCCCACACTTGACAAAATACGGTTGTCCGTTCGACATCTTCCCGCTTGAAGCCAAACCACCGCCGTTTTACTTGGGAATTAATTCTTCCTTCTTTTGTTACCAGATTTGCACCTTCTTTCTCTCGTATTACCACTCGCGCCGCTCCGCTAGCAACACAGCTAACCTTACCCATGTCGCTACCTCTCTGCTCCGCGAGGGCGTATACGTATGTGACACATGTAAGGAGGTGCGCTTGTTTTATTGAGAAGGAGAGACAAGAAAGAGTGAGAAACGCCTGTAGTGTAATGACTGCAGCTAAAAGCAACGTATACCCCAATATCAAGATTAGTCATTTTCTATACCGCACAGAGACAAACCTGCGATATATCGAGTATATATATTCACACTAACTGTATTTTAAACTGATATAATTAATAACTTACTGTGTCAATTTTTTGTCCAACTCTGCTCTAAAAGTGTGGTTTCCTCAAAGTACTATCGCACAGCAACACTACTTCATCTCATACACACAAACATACAAATGTTATCCACTCAGACCTGTTTCCTCAAGTCTTCATTGTAGCTCTCGGAGCTCCTCTGTAGTCCCTCGGAGTGGCTCAGCTGCTTCTGCAACTTGGACAGCTCCGTCTTGCACTCCTTCAGCTCGTCTTTCAACGCCTCCACTTTAAGACGGAGCTCGGTCACCTCACATCCGCAGTCCTTTTCGCCATTCTCGCCCTGCATTCTCAACTGACAAGGAAAGGACAAGTTTTTGCACCATGCGCGTGACTGAATGATTCATTAAGAGCGGGGTTAGTATTACTTGGGCAAGAAATGTCATAGCAACTGTGACCGACACGGCACTGGACTTTACAACACAGACTGCGTATTTCAATTACAACCAGTTTGGCGTTAACGCACTTTTTGCGTCTTTTTGCGCATTGAAATCAGAAAGAACGCGCAATTACATATACACAACAGACAATAATTATTTATTATTATTATTGTCTATTGTGAGCGAACTGTGGTGCTGAATTTCCCCCAGGGATCAATAAAGTACTTTCTATTCTATATTATCTATTACGAAAGCCTGTGTGTCCCCTGGATGGGAATGTGAAGTGAATTATATTTATATAGCACTTTTTCTCTAGTGACTCAAAGCGCTTTACATAGTGAAACCCAAGTACTCTAAGTACATTCAAACCAGTGTGGTTGGCACTGGGAGCAGGTGGGTAAAGTGTCTTGCCCAAGGACACAGCGGCAGTGACTAGGTTGGCAGAAGCGGGAATCGAACCTGCAACCCTCAAGTTGCTGGCACGGCCACGCTACCAACCGAGCTAAACCGCCCCATGCGAATTTTATATCTATTTTTACCACCCGGTTTTAATTTGTATTTGTATTTAATCAGTTATCGCTGTCAGCCAGTGTTTTCTTTTGTTAATATTTGCCGGGTCAAATTTCCGTCCCCGTTTATTGCATTTTTATCGGCCATATATTTGGATTCGCCGAAAGTTTTATCGATGACAAATACTGCCTCAGTTGGAACTCTGACAACTTTACCGAGAAGGGCTGTCAAAAGACAGAATTAAGGGTAAACAGTGAGTGTAAAGTCAAAATTTTACATAGAGATGTCCGATAATGGCTTATTTGCCCACATTCGATATTGTCCAACTCTTAATTACCGATTCCGATACCGAAATATACAGTTGTGGAATGAACACATTATTATGCCTTATTTTGTTGTGTAGCCCCGCCGGATGCATTAAACAATGTAACAAGGTTTTCCAAAATAAAGCAACTCAAGTTATGGGAAAAAAAAAATGCCAACACGGCACTGCCGTATTTAGTAGTGATGTCACAAAGTGCATTATATTTTTTAACATGCCTCAAAACAGCAGCTTGGAATTTGGGACATACTCTCCCTGAGAGAGCATGAGGATGTTGAAGTGGGGGGTAAAGGGTAGCGGGGGTTGTATATTGTAGCTTCCCGGAAGAGTTAGTTATGCAAGGGGTTCTGGGTATTTGTTCTGTTGTTTTTATGTTCTGTTACGGTGCGGATGTTCTCCCGAAATGTGTTTGTCATTTTTGTTTGGTGTGGGTTCACAGTGTGGCGCATATTTGTATGGCCTGTATGGCTGTTGACCCAGTATGCCTTGCATTCACTTGTGTGTGTGAAAAAGCCGTAGATATTATGTGATTGGGCCAGCACGCAAAGGTTTATTGGCGCTCTGTACTTCTCCTTACGTCCGTGTACCACTCCGTAGAGCAGCATTTTAAAAAGTCATTAATTTTACTTTTTGAAACAAATAATTTCCGATATCACATTTTAAAGCATTTATCGACGGATATTATCGGACAGCTCTATTTTTAACTTCATCTTGTGCCATGTCTCTAGTAGACATGGCACACTATGAGTTGATTTAGTCTTTTAAACCTTTATCTCCTGCTGAATCAAAACTGTTTGAGGATGGAGACAGGCTAACTATTAGCTTCAAGCTAAAGTCCTGACTTCTCCACCCCAAAAACACACTTTGTAGGTCAACAAACAGGGCAAATACGTGCCTTTTGAAGTGTTGAAGTGCGAGGAGTGTTCAAAATGAGTCTCTTGGAGAAGTGGCTGACAAGTTAGCAAGTGACATCATCGCTGTCATTGTTTACTGAAGCAGAGATGCTGACTGTGCATTTTTATCCATAGAATTATGAGATTTAATTTTTGTATTACCTATAGCAGGGGTGTCAATAGTGTGGCCCGGAGGACATTTGCAGCTAATGTTTTAAAAGGCCCACGGCACATTCTTCTAAGTACTATTAAAATAAACAAAAACATAACTAAAGTGGAATAAAAAAAGCTAAAAGGTGAGATGTAATTTAGAAAAAAGTTGCAATGTTGACTAATAAAAAAGCAGTTTTTTTCTTCTTTAAAACAGTCGTTGTTCAAAACATAATATTGAATCAAAACCGATGTTTTTATGAATTATTGATCTGTCTATACTTCACATCAAATATTTCACTTTGAAAAATATTTTTTGTAAGAGATTTTGCATATTTTGCGTCGGTTGAGGTGGGCGGCGTTGGGGGCGCAGGGGTGTATAATATAGCCAGTAAGAGTCATGGATGCATGGCATTCTGGGTAATTGTTATGTTGCGTTTATAATGTGTTACATAGCCGATGTTCTCCAGAAATGTGTTTGTTATTCTTGTTTGGTGTGGGTTCACAGTGTGGCGCATATTAGTAAGAGTGTTAAAGTTGTTTATATCACAACCTTCAGTGGCTGATGAACAAGTATGCCTTGCAATCTCGTAATAGAAGCAGTGAAATGTATGCGTCCGGCCGGCACGCAGATAGCATGGTGTAAAGGCGGGCGCGATGACATGTTGTAGAGCAGTGGTCCACAACCACCGGTGCTGAACATAATAACATTTTTTTTTATCCTTACATCACACTCAATATTTTACTGCATGCCATTGGTAAGCGCAGGGTGAGAAGAGGTTTTAAAATTATTAACGCCTGCTTACTTTTACCGCATGCCTTGAATAAGCGCAGGAGTGAGAAGAGGTTTTAAATGAATTAGCGCCCTGGCGGCTTTTCAAGGAAATACGGTAAACTATGTTTCAAAATTTTATTTTCATTTTTTCCTGTTTTCTCCTCTTTTAAACCGTTCAACTAAGTGTTTTTTTTTCATCATTTATTCTCTACAAAAAACCTTCCGTAAAAGGAAAAAAAATGTACGACGGAATGACAAAGAAATTCCCCTTTTTTTCTATATATATAGATTTATTTATTAAAGGTAAATTGAGCAAATTGGCTATTTCTGGCAATTTATTTAAGTGCGTATGAAACTGGTAGCCCTTCTCATCAATCAGTACCCAATAAGTAGCTCATGGTTTAGATCCATGAAGTGAAGTGAATTATATTTATATAGCGCTTTTTCTCAAGTGACTCAAAGCGCTTTACATAGTGAAACCCAATATGTAAGTTACATTTAAACCAGTGTGGGTGGCACCGGAAGCAAGTGGGCAAAGTGTCTTGCCCAAGGACACAACGGCAGTGACTAGGTTGGCAGAAGCGGGAATCGAACCTGCAACCCTCAAGTTGCTGGCACGGCCACTCTACCAGCCGAGCTAAACCGCCCCAAGGAAGGAAAGAAGAAAATGAATGAATACATTTACATAAGCATACAAATGTGTTTTCTTTTGCATTATTTTTGTAATGAATTAAGCAACGTTTATGACAACTTTTCCAAAACACAATATAGAATGTGAGATACAACAGGATAATGCATGCATGTCATGGAATTATATTAATATAGCGCCTTTCTCTAGTGCAGGGGTCGGGAACCTTTTTGTCTGAGAGAGCCAAGAAGCTAAATATTTTAAAATGTATTTCCCTAAGAGCCATATAATATTTTTTTTTAACACTGAACACAACTAAACGCGTGCATTTTTAAGTAAGACCAACATTTCCAGAGTATAAGAGGTCTCTTATTCTTTGTATTAACATTGTTATTCTGAAGTTAACTGTGGAAGGGGCGTGGCCTGCAGCAAAGCGGGATGTTGCCAGGACTGGCATCGAAATCAGCGACAGGCGCGTAGAAGGCCCACCCGGGCCTTTTTATCTAATCACATGTCGCTCTGTTATAAGCAGCAGCCAGGAGGAGAAACGGGGTTGGGGCTGGAGCCAGAGTGCGAGCGAGAACGAAAGAGAAAAAGACAATTGCTGGAAAGCAACTGAGAGACTTATTGAAAAATAAAACAATATTGTAACCCTGAAACAGGCTCTCATGTCAGCGCTTGGTGGTCTGAAGAAACCCACACTAATCAATAATAAATAAGCAGCAGCCAGGAGGAGAGACAGGGCTGGAGCCAGAGCGCGAGTGAGGACGAGAGGAACAAGAGACAAATGCTGGAAAGCAACTGAGAGAAAATTTAAAAAAAACAATATTGTAACCCTAAAACAGGCTCTTGGTGGTCTGAAGAACCCCCAGGAGGGCAAACCCCACACTAACCAATAATAAATAAATTACTTCTTACCATTAACGCAACTTCTTGAACATAAAAATGCATGAGAATGTTTTATATTTTGAACGTTATTTTTAACACTGTGATTTAGGGATGCACCGATTAATCGGTAACCGAATATATTCGGCCGAATATGGCAAAAAAATCCACATTCGGCCTTCGGTGGAATGAGTTAAGAACAAGGCCGAATAGTGGCGTGTGACGCAATTTTTTTGACGCGGCGACGCAATCAACCAACGTGCAGTGACGCGGTGACGTTGGGATATGTTGTGTACCTGTATAAGTGTATGAGGTTACAAGCACACACTTATTGAGATTTAGTGGGGCCTCTGTTTACATTATTAGCCTGTTGTGTAGGCTACCTGTATAAGTGTATGAGGTTACAAGCACACACTTATTGAGATTTAGTGGGGCCTCTGTTTACATTATTAGCCTGTTGTGTAGGCTACTTGTATAAGTGTATGAGGTTACAAGCACACACTTAATTGAGATTTAGTGGGGCCTCTGTTTACATTATTAGCCTGTTGTGTAGGCTACCTGTATAAGTGTATGAGGTTATAAGCACACACTTAATTGAGATTTACTTGAGCCTTCTGTTTACATTATTAGCCTGTTGTGTAGGCTACCTGTATAAGTGTATGAGGTTACAAGCACACACTTATTGAGATTTAGTGGGGCCTCTGTTTACATTATTAGCCTGTTGTGTAGGCTACTTGTATAAGTGTATGAGGTTACAAGCACACACTTAATTGAGATTTAGTGGGGCCTCTGTTTACATTATTAGCCTGTTGTGTAGGCTACCTGTATAAGTGTATGAGGTTATAAGCACACACTTAATTGAGATTTACTTGAGCCTTCTGTTTACATTATTAGCCTGTTGTGTAGGCTACCTGTATAAGTGTATGAGGTTACAAGCACACACTTATTGAGATTTAGTGGGGCCTCTGTTTACATTATTAGCCTGTTGTGTAGGCTACTTGTATAAGTGTATGAGGTTACAAGCACACACTTATTGAGATTTAGTGGGGCCTCTGTTTACATTATTAGCCTGCTGTGTAGGCTACTTGTATAAGTGTATGAGGTTACAAGCACACACTTAATTGAGATTTAGTGGGGCCTCTGTTTACATTATTAGCCTGTTGTGTAGGCTACCTGTATAAGTGTATGAGGTTATAAGCACACACTTAATTGAGATTTACTTGAGCCTTCTGTTTACATTATTAGCCTGTTGTGTAGGCTACTTGTATAAGTGTATGAGGTTACAAGCACACACTTATTGAGATTTAGTGGGGCCTCTGTTTACATTATTAGCCTGTTGTGTAGGCTACTTGTATAAGTGTATGAGGTTACAAGCACACACTTAATTGAGATTTAGTGGGGCCTCTGTTTACATTATTAGCCTGTTGTGTAGGCTACCTGTATAAGTGTATGAGGTTACAAGCACACACTTATTGAGATTTAGTGGGGCCTCTGTTTACATTATTAGCCTGTTGTGTAGGCTACCTGTATAAGTGTATGAGGTTACAAGCACACACTTAATTGAGATTTACTTAAGCCTTCTGTTTACATTATTAGCATATCTGTGGCTAAGCAGACTTTTGCCAAAAGGACAATAATTCATTTGTTGTGGGTTTATCCACTTTAATGCACTTTATTATTTTTTTTGGAATGCATGTTTTGTTTGAAGGCCTAATACAAATGAAAAACTGTGCTTTTTTTGAAAAGCAAAGACTACTGGAATATTAAAAATATGTCAATATTCAATAAAAAAAATACTTTATTTAAAAAACATGTCTAAATATTTATTCTAGGCTATTTATGCAATATTAAAAAAATTGTGAAAAACTGCATTCATTATTCGGCCAAGCGTTTAAATTTTATTCGGCTTCGGCCACAAATTTTCATTTCGG
Organism: Nerophis ophidion; assembly: GCF_033978795.1. Classification (NCBI taxonomy): domain Eukaryota; kingdom Metazoa; phylum Chordata; class Actinopteri; order Syngnathiformes; family Syngnathidae; genus Nerophis; species Nerophis ophidion. Next base: position 44,876,259 of record NC_084626.1, read on the forward strand.
TGCATCCCTACTGTGATTACAAGTGGAATTATTCATTACTTATCGTGTTGAGCAATGTCAGCTCAGATTTATCCGAGAGCCAGATGCAGTCATCAAAAGAGCCACATCTGGCTCTAGAGCCATAGGTTCCCTACCCCTGTTTTAGTGACTCAAAGCCCTTTTACATAGTGAAACCCGATATCCAATGTGGGTGGCACTGGGGGTAGGTGGGTAAAGTGTCTTGCCCAAGGACACAACGGCAGTGACTAGGAAAGCAGAAGCGGGGATCGAACCTGGAACCCTAAAGTTGCTGGCACGGCCACTCTACCAACCGAGTATCATTTGTTCTCAAAACGCTTACAAAAAAGTGGGACCCCGTTTTAATGACTTGATGGGGCCCCTGGGACCCCATTTTAAATATTTTGAGCGCCAACACTGCTAAAAAAAAAAAAAAGACAGTCTCACCTTTTCCTTCCTTTTCGCCGCGTCTTAAAGCGTAATTTTCCATTCACCTCGGCACATGACCCAACCTGAAAGTTGAACATAAATATCTTGTAACTGCTCCGTATTTCCCGCACATTGGAGTACATTTTGGATGACAATTAGACAGTTACAGTTGAAACCGTGAAGACGCAGACAGACAACCGACCGCCATTAACTAACATCAAAGTGCCTCCGGGCGGAAGCGCTTCTTCTTCTGGGTTGGCGGACTTCCGCTGTTTTCTCTCCGAAACGCCCTTTATCGCCATCTATTGAGCAAACTAATACCACTGACTCGCTAATCAAGTTATTTTCACTTTTATTTCAAATGTGCTGACATTTCTTCTAGATCAGAGGTCAGCAACTTTTTTGAAAGCAAGAGCTACTTCTTGGGTATTGATTAATGCGAAGGGCTACCAGTTTGATACACACTTAAATACATTGCCAGAAATAGCCAATTTGCTCAATTTACCTTTAATAAATAAATCTATATATATATAAAAAATGGGTATTTCTGTCCGTCATTCCGTCGTACATTTTTTTTCCTTTTACGGAAGGTCTTTTGTAAAGAATAAATGATGAAAAAAACACTTAATTGAACGGATTGAAAGAGGAGAAAACAGGGAAAAAAAGGAAAATGTAATATTGAAACATTGTTTATCTTCAATTTCGACTCTTTAAAATCCAAAATTCAACCGAAAAAAAGAAGAGAAAAACTCGCTAATTCGAATATTTTTGAAAAAATTAAAAAAAGGAATTTATGTAGCATCATTAGTCATTTTTCCTGATTAAGATCAATTTTAGAATTTTGATGACATGTTTTAAATAGGTTAAAATCCAATCTGCACTTTGTTATAATACATAAGCAATTGGACCAAGCTATATTTCTAACAAAGACAAATCATTAGAGTATAATAAGTCTTAGTATACTTATTTATAGAGTATAATAAGTCTTATTATACTCTATAAATAAGGGGTCGGGAACCTTTTTGGCTGAGAGAGCCAAGAAGCCAAATATTTCAAAAGGTATTTCCGTAAGAGCCATATAATATTTTTTTTACACTGAACACAACTAATCACGTACATTTTTAAATAAAACCAACATTTATAGAGTATAATAAGTCTGTTATTCTCTGTAAAAACATTGTTATTCTGAAGCTAACTGTGGAGGGGGTGTGGCCTGCGGGCCTGCAGCGAAGCCAAATATTTTAAAAGGTATTTCCGTAAGAGCTATATAATATTTTTTTTACACTGAACACAACTAATCACGTACATTTTTAAGTAAAACCAACATTTATAGAGTATAATAAGTCTGTTATTCTCTGTAAAAACATTGTTATTCTGAAGCTAACTGGGGAGGGGGTGTGGCCTGCGGGCCTGCAGCGAAGCCAAATATTTTAAAAGGTATTTCCGTAAGAGCCATATAATATTTTTTTTACACTGAACACAACTAATCACGTACATTTTTTAAATAAAACCAACATTTATAGAGTATAATAAGTATGTTATTCTCTGTAAAAACATTGTTATTCTGAAGCTAATATTGGAGGGGTGTGGCTTGCGGGCCTGCAGCGAAGCCAAATATTTTAAAAGGTATTTCCGTAAGAGCTATATAATATTTTTTTTACACTGAACACAACTAATCACGTACATTTTTAAATAAAACCAACATTTATAGAGTATAATAAGTCTGTTATTCTCTGTAAAAACATTGTTATTCTGAAGCTAACTGTGGAGGGGGTGTGGCCTGCGGGCCTGCAGCGAAGCCAAATATTTTAAAAGGTATTTCCGTAAGAGCCCTATAATATTTTTTTTACACTGAACACAACTAATCACGTACATTTTTAAGTAAAACCAACATTTCTAGAGTATAATAAGTCTGTTATTCTCTGTAAAAACATTGTTATTCTGAAGCTAACTGTGGAGGGGATGTGGCCTGCGGGCCTGCAGCGAAGCCAAATATTTTAAAAGGTATTTCCGTAAGAGCTATATAATATTTTTTTTACACTGAACACAACTAATCACGTACATTTTTAAATAAAACCAACATTTATAGAGTATAATAAGTCTGTTATTCTCTGTAAAAACATTGTTATTCTGAAGCTAACTGTGGAGGGGGTGTGGCCTGCGGGCCTGCAGCGAAGCCAAATATTTTAAAAGGTATTTCCGTAAGAGCCCTATAATATTTTTTTTACACTGAACACAACTAATCACGTACATTTTTAAGTAAAACCAACATTTCTAGAGTATAATAAGTCTGTTATTCTCTGTAAAAACATTGTTATTCTGAAGCTAACTGGGGAGGGGGTGTGGCCTGCGGGCCTACAGCGAAGCGGGGTGTGCCAGGACCGGCCTCGAAATCAGCGACAGGTGCGTAGACGGCCCACTTGGGCCTTGTTATCTAATCACCTGTCGCTCTGTTATAAGCAGCAGCCAGGAGGAGAGACAGGGTTGGGGCTGGAGCTAGAGTGCGAGCGAGAAGGAAAGAGAAAAAGACAATTGCTGGAAAGCAACTGAGAGACTTATTGAAAAATAAAACAATATTGTAACCCTGAAACAGGCTCTTATGTTGGTCCTTGGTGGTCTGAAGAATCCCACACTAATCAATAATAAATAACTTTTTACCATTAACGCAACTTCTTGAACAGGTGCGGTAGAAAACGGATGGATGGATTAAAATGCGCGAGAATGTTTTATATTTTGAACGTTATTTTTAACACTGTGATTACAAGCGGAATTATTCATTACTTATCGTGTTAAGCAACGTCAGCTAAGATTTATCTGAGAGCCAGATGCAGTCATCAAAAGAGCCACATCTGGCTCTAGAGCCATAGGTTCCCTAGCCCTGGTATAACAGTTTACAAAAGGAACTTAACATCACAAAGAGACAAGCCCATAAAAAATAGGTTACACTATTCCAAATGTTGCTGGGTCGGGTTTGGTTTTGGTTTTGGAATTGCATTATGATGGTATTGTTGTGGATTATTTTGTTGGATTTGTTGATAAAAAATAAATAAGAAATAAAATAAATACATTGAAGTAAATATTATCAATACCAATATGCGTATATTTGTGGACAGCAGTGCAAAAAAAAAAACAAAGAGACAAGAAGAGCATAACAGGAAAATGACCGATAAACTGGATAACCGTCATGTCACTTTTCTACCACCAGAGGCCGCTGTCATACACACCAATCCAGTCCAATGTCCTTACACTTTTTAACATGTTAAAGCAGTGTTTTTCAACCTTTTTGAGCCAAGGCAAACCACCAGGAAGTTACCATGAATTGATTTACATGGACCCCGACTTAAACAAGTTGAAAAACTTATCCGGGAGTTGAGGTGCAGGCATACTTGCCAACCTTGAGACCTCCGATTTTGGGAGGTGGAGTGTGTGTGGGTGGGTGTGTGTGTGTGTGTGTGTGGTTAAGAGGGGAGGAGTATTTTTACAGCTAGAATTCACCAAGTCAAGTATTTCATATATATATATATATATATATACATATAAAACAGACTATGTATATTATTCACATGTGAACAATGCTGTATAATAGACTATATTTTTGTTATTCACATGTAAATAAAGCATGCTGTATAATAGACTGACTATACTATTCACCTGTGAATAATGCTGTATAATAGACTGTATTTACATTATTCACATGTGAATAATGCTGTATAATAGACTGTATTTACATTATTCACATGTGAATAATTCTGTATAATATACTGTATTCATACTATTCACATGTGAATAATGCTGTATAATAGACTGTATTTATATTATTCACATGTGAATAATGCTGTATAATAGACTGTATTAATATTATTCACATGTGAATAATGTTGTATAATAGACTGTATTTATATTTTTCACATGTAAATAATACTGTATAACAGACTGTATTTAGGATGCCACCCGAACGCCTCCCTAGGGAGGTGTTTAGGGCACGTCCAACCGGAAGGAGGCCACGGGGAAGACCCAGGACACGTTGGGAAGACTATGTCTCCCGGCTGGCCTGGGAACGCCTCGGGATCCCCCGGGAAGAGCTAGACGAAGTGGCTGGGGAGAGGGAAGTCTGGGTTTCCCTGCTTAGGCTGTTGCCCCCGCGACCCGACCTCGGATAAGCGGAAGATGATGGATGAATGGATGGAACAGACTGTATTTATGTTATTAACATGTAAATAATGCTGTATAATAGACTGTATTTATATTATTCACATGTGAATAATGCTGTATAATAGACTGTATTTATATTATTCACATGTGAATAATTCCGTATAATAGACTGTATTTATATTATTCACATGTGAATAATGCCATATAATAGACTGTATTTGTTATTCACATGTGAATAATGCTGTATAATAGACTGTATTTATATTATTCACCTGTGAATAATGCTGTATAATAGACTGTATTTATATTATTCACATGTAAATAATGCTGTATAATAGACTGTATTTATATTATTCACCTGTGAATAATGCTGTATAATAGACTGTATTTATATTATTCACATGTGAATAATGCCATATAATAGACTGTATTTGTTATTCACATGTGAATAATGTTGTATAATAGACTGTATTTATAATATTCACCCGTGAATATTGCTGTATAATAGACTGTATTTATATTATTCACATGTAAATAATGCTGTATAATAGACTGTATTTATATTATTCACCTGTGAATAATGCTGTATAATAGACTGTATTTATATTATTCACATGTAAATAATACTGTATAACAGACTGTATTTATGTTATTGACATGTGAATAATGCTGTATAATAGACTGTATTTATATTATTCACATGTGAATAATGCTGTATAATAGACTGTATGTATACTATTCACATAGCATACCAAAGTGATTTTTACAATTAACTGTTTCTCATTTATTATCCCTTTTTCGGCGTCAGTCAACTTAAAGGCACTGCACTTGGGTTCTTAGATGCTTCTTTTCCAAGAAACTATTGTGTCTGCATTGTCGTAGTTTCGCAGGAAAGAGTGACGTGTCTGCTCTCCTCCTCTAAAAGAGAAGTAGTGTGTACATGGTGCCTTATACTCATTTGCATATGTGGACTTATTACAAGCTTAGGCTAACAACATTCGACGTTGTTTTGTCTACCAAGGGGAAACGTAACGATCGAGAGAAGCTGAAATTGTTGTTGCTTCTGGCTTATGTGATTGTTTTGACAAAAAAAACAAAAAAACAAGTCATATTTTCCCAGTTCCTCCCACATCACAGTACGGTATTTGAAACACGAGACTCTGTAGACAGCTCCGGACTTCTCGGCTGGCTCCAGCTTTTTAAGGAAAGGGTGATCTTTTATCCCAGAGACCCTATCGATGCACGCACACGGCCGCCTTTATACGACATTTAAATGTTTATCGATGCCATTTTTAGTCCAGAAAAAACAGGGCGGGATGGTTTCCTCTGTTATGACTTCCTCAGCACAAAAATACGATTGATCCTGACTTTCCAGTCAGAGTATTTTCTTATTGCAACACAGTCTTGGGATAAACACCCTGAAAGCAAAAAGCAGACATCTGCAGTCCCGGACTGCAAATAACGACAAACTCCACCCTTTCAGTGCGGGGCCTCTAAGAGGAGCCACGTGTGTCTCAGTCATGGAAAATTGTGTGCAAGCCGCTGAGACGTGGCTGTGTACCAAAGTATTTTTATACTTTCTGTTGCTTTTTGAAATGGCACATCTGTAAAAGTACTGATGGGGACAGGTGGCAGATGCAGGGAATGTTAGTCATCAACGTTATCAACTGATGTACAAACCCCGTTTCCATATGAGTTGGGAAATTGTGTTAGATGTAAATATAAACAGAATACAATGATTTGCAAATCATTTTCAACCCATTTTCAGTTGAATATGCTACAAAGACAACATATTTGATGATCAAACTGATAAACTTTTTTTTGCAAATAATCATTAACTTTAGAATTTGATGCCAGCAACACGTGACAAAGAAGTTGGGAAAGGTGGCAATAAATACTGATAAAGTTGAGGAATGCTCATCAAACACTTATTTGGAACATCCCACAGGTGTGCAGGCTAATTGGGAACAGGTGGGTGCGATGATTGGGTATAAAAACAGCTTCCCAAAAAAATGCTCAGTCTTTCACAAGAAAGGATGGGGCGAGGTACACCCCTTTGTCCACAACTGCGTGAGCAAATAGTCAAACAGTTTAAGAACAACGTTTCTCAAATTGCAAGAAATTTAGGGATTTCAACATCTACGCTCCATAATATCATCAAAAGGTTCACAGAATCTGGAGAAATCACTCCACGTAAGCGGCATGGCCGGAAACCAACATTGAATGACCGTGACCTTCCATCCCTCAGACGGCACTGTATCAAAAACCGACATCAATCTCTAAAGGATATCACCACATGGGCTCAGGAACACTTCAGAAAACCACTGTCACTAAATACAGTTGGTCGCTACATCTGTAAGTGCAAGTTAGAGCTCTACTATGCAAAGCGAAAGCCATTTATCAACAACATCCAGAAACGCCGCCGGCTTCTCTGGGCCCGAGATCATCTAGATCATGGGTGTCAAACTCTGGCCCGCCGTGTAATTTAATTTGGCCCTTGAGGCAATATCAATTTAGCATTAAAGCTGGCCCGACGGTGTTATACAGCGTCGGTGCCGCTGTAACACCGCATTCACCGCTAATACTCATACTTGCCAACCCTCTTAATTTTCCCGGTGGACTCCCGAAGTTCAGTGCCCCTCCCGAAAATCTCCCGGGGCAACCATTCTCCCGAATTTCTACCAATTTCCACCTGGACAACTATATTGGGGGCGTGCATTTAAGGCACTGCCTTTAGCGTTCTCGATAACCTGTTGTCACGTCCGCTTTTCCTCCATACTAACAGCGTGTCACGTAATATTTGTGGCTTTTACACACACGCACAAGTGAATGCAACGCATACTTGGTCAACAGCCATACAGGTCACACTGAGGGTGGCCGTATAAACAACTTTAGCACTGTTACAAATATGCGCCACACTGTGAACCCACACCAAACAAGAATGACAAACACATTTCGGGTGAACATCCGCACCGTGACACAACAGAACAAATACCCAGAAGCCCTTGCAGCACTAACTCTTCCGGGAAACTTCCAGCAAACTGACCAATAATTAACATTTTATTCATGCATTCTCTCTTGCTACTTCAAGGCTTGAATGTTTGGTTCATTCATTATTGTTATTTTATTTTCAAATGTATTATTAGCCTGTGGAAAAAAATTGATATTTACCTCAGAAGATTGCAAATAGAAAAAAAGCTATAACATTTTTATTTAAATTTTATTTGATATGCCATTGATATTTTTTTAATTATTATTATTATTATTTGAAACTGGATTTTGCATGTCACTAAAGTTACATAAGCCTTGCTTGTTCAATATTTAATGCAAAACTTGTTTGGGTCCCTATTAAAAGGTTAATTTGTCCAACCTTGGCCCGCGGCTTTGTTCCGTTTAAAATTTTGGCCCACTCTGTATTTGAGTTTGACACCCCTGATCTAGATGGACTGATGCAAAGTGGAAAAGTGTTCTGTGGTCTGACGAGTCCACATTTCAAATTGTTTTTGGAAGTATCCGACATCGTGTCATCCGGACCAAAGGGGAAGCGAACCATCCAGACTGTTATCGACGCAAAGTTGAAAAGCCAGCATGTGTGATGGTATGGGGGTGCATTAGTGCCCAAGGCATGGGTAACTTACACATCTGTGAAGGCACCATTAATGCTGAAAGGTTTTGGATGTGTGAATGTGAGTGTGAATGTTGTCTGTCTATCTGTGTTGGCCCTGCGATGAGGTGGCGACTTGTCCAGGGTGTACCCCGCCTTACGCCCGATTGTAGCTGAGATAGGCGCTAGCGCCCCCCGCGACCCCAAAAGGGAATGAGCGGTAGAAAATGGATGGATGGAATATGCTGCCATTTATGCGCCATCTTTTTCATGGGCGCCCCTGCTTATTTCAGCAAGACAATGCCAACAGCATGGCTTCGTAAAAAAAGAGCGCGAGTATTTTCCTGGCCCACCTGCAGTCCAAACCTGTCTCCAATGGAAAATGTGTGGCGCATTATGAAACGTAAAATACGACAGCGGAGACCCCGGACTGTTGAACAACTGAAGCTCTACATAAAACAAGAATGGGAAAGAATTCCACTTTCAAAGCTTCAACAATTAGTTTCCTCAGTTCCCAAACGTTTATTGACTGTTGTTGAAAGAAAAGGTGATGTAACACAGTGGTGAACATGCCCTTTCCCAACTACTTTGGCACGTGTTGCAGCAATGAAATTCTAAGTTAATTATTATTTGCAAAAAAATTAAAGTTTATGAGTTTGAACATCAAATATGTTGTCTTTGTAGTGCATTCAACTAAATATGGGTTGAAAATGATTTGCGAATCATTGTATTTTGTTTATATTTACATCTAACACAATTTCCCAACTCATATGGAAACGGGGTTTGTACTTGCTGACTTCTGAGAGTCAGGTGGAGTTCTTGAGACGATCCAACAGAACCGGTTCCTCCAGTCTGTCAGTTAGTTAACTGTGGAATAGCCTGGGGGGGCTTTAGGTATGGCCCCACATTCCTACCCTCTCTCTGGGCCACAAATGAGGAGCCCCTCCTCCTCCGAAGAGGAACCTGGTCCATACCATTCTGCCGCCACGGGGGGAACACATGGAGCTCGCTGCTGAGAAGCTACACCCTTTTTCCGCCGCCACCCCCGCCTGGCCGAGTGTCGGTGGAGACGCCCGCTGGAGGCCGGAGGGCTTGGGAGGAGGAGAGAGGGATCAGTTCTTGGTGAGGCAGCTGATCGGTGTGCTGGACTCACGCTGCCGAGGATGTCTGAGGACTTCCATTAGTAGACCAGACCTGGTTTCCTCATGAAGGACGGGAGAACATTGGGGAGGAATTCACAGAGGAACCAGAGGCCAGAAAAAAAAAAGGGGGTCTTCAGCCGCCTTTGAGAGGAGCCATGTCCTGGTTGTCACCCGTGTCCTGGGCCAAATGGACCTGGACCGCCGTGCGAGGAGGGGAGGAAGGGGAGGACGGAGAGGAAGGGAGCGAGAAGGTGCCTAGGGAAGAGGAGGAGGAGGAGGAGGATGATGAGGAGCGATCGCAAGGCTGCAGGCAAGAAGGATTTTGGAGTGAGGAGTGTGTGTTGACGTGTGTGTGTGTGTGTTCTTGTATTTCTAACCTTCTTGAGACATGAAGGAAAAGTATCTTCCATATGAGGAGGAGTGAACAAGTGATGACATAAATCATGGTTCCAATAACATTGCATCTAATAGAGAATGTCTCATTTGCACCCCTGCTGGTCAAAATGAGGATGGTACCAAAAAGGAGGGATTTTTCAAGCAATCAATCAATCAATCAATGTTGATTTATATAGTCCTAAATCACAAGTGTCTCAAAGGGCTGCACAAGGCACCACGACATCCTCGGTTCAAATTGACTGCGTGTCGCTTTTAAAAGTGCTACCCCCCTCTGGTCAACATATGAAATAACAAGTGTGTGTTCAAATTTGAAGTGCTCTCCCCTTTGGTCAACCTAGGAAATAAGTGTGTGTAAGAAATTGAATACCGTATTTACTTGAATTGCCGGCAGGGTGCTAATCAATTTAAAACCTCTTCTCACTCCGGCACTTACCAAAGGCATGCGGTGAATTTAGGCCCGCGCTTATAAATTTGAGTGTGATGTAAGGATACCATCATGAAAAGCACATTTAATAAAAAAAACATTATTATGGTCTTACCTTTACTTATAAATGAAGTCCATGCGCAGCTCCTTCTGATCAAAAGCATCGATAACTTGTTTATAGAAGTCTTCCTTATCTTTCTTCAGTTTTAAAAGTCTCTCTGTCTCGATGGAGATCTTCATTTATTACCTCCTGTTTCGATTGAAAGTCCAGTTTAGAAAACTGTTTTATTTTAGATATGTAATCCTCCATGTTAAAAGTGCAAGCGAGAGGAAAAAATAAACTCTTGCTGCTTGTTGTCACTTCTTCTGCAGCCGAGTAGTCGCAAGAAGGATCACTAGCGCCCTCTACCACCAGGAGGCAGGAGTCATTTAATGACCTATATTTGACACACGCAGCTACGGTATATTAATAAAACATAGCTGCTTACTGTTCTTTTTAGCATATTCAATAGCTTGGACCTTAAATCCTACTGAATAGCTCTTAATCTTCTTCCCTTTATGCGATTTCAAATGATTGAAATCAGCCTCCTCCATTTTGAAAATGATGACAGGTGAAGTGTCACTCGTGACGTGACGAGTTTGACCCGGTGGAAATTCTAAGCATATGCTAATTATTTGGCGAAACGAGTTTGACCCGGCAGTAATTCTAGTCAGGCGCATACTATATACCCGGCGGCAGTTCAAGGAAATACGGTATTATTAGAATATTGCCCCAAAAAATTAAGTTTTCTTGTAAAACTGTGACTTTTGTCGAGTAAAATTACGACTCTTTTCATAAAAATGTTTGTGTGTCGACACACATGATCACACACAACACAAGTTTAGTGGATGTTTGACAAATGTCCAAGCACTGTGCATAATTCAAAATGACTACACAACTTGAAGGAGGTTGTCTTGTCACACAAGTAAACAATGTACAAGTCCAACATTCATATACTCCTAATATCCAATTTTATTTACTATTTTTGATATAATATATAAATATGTACGTGCAGCCAATGTTGTGTAGCCCCACGCAGAGTAAAAGTGTGTATTTAGATCATGTAGTGCAGACAAATGTGTGATGGAAACACAACTTCCTGTCTTTGCAGTAGAAACACATCAGCAGCTCTCACACTTTATGTTAAATGTTGATTGACTTACACTCACTACTTGGAGTAAAATGTGAAAAGTAAATAGTAAAACTTAAAGTCACAACTTGGAGTGAAATGTGAAAAACTAGGATGTGTTGAGTGAGGTTACTGTGACAGGAAGAGAGGGGCTTGTTGTTGTTTCCTCTTTCTGTCTTCACTTCCTGTCTGCGCACCTCAGTCACAGCCGTCCTGCACAATTTTGCCAATACACATTTATCCCAGCTGCGCTCAAACACAACACAACTCTCTCAACCACCTGTGTCAAACCTGCCACATCATTCAATGTAGCCCATTGCATTATTTAATGTGGCCCAGCACATTATTCATTGTGGTCTTCTAAGTCATTAAATGTGACCCATTATGTTATTTAAGGTTGCCCAGCACATTATTCATTGTGGTCTGCCAAATCATTAAATGTGGCCCATTATGTTATTTAAAAGTGGCCCAAAACATTATTTAATTCAGCCCAGCACATTATTAATCGTGGTCTGCCAAGTTATTAAACGTGGCCCATTACGTTATTTAACGTGGGCTAGGACATTATTTAATGTGCCCCAGCATATTATTCAATGTAGCCCATTATGTTATTTAATGTGGCCCAGCACATTATTTAATGTGGTCTGCCAAGTCATTAAATGTGGCCCATTATGTTATTTAATGTGGCCCAGCACATTATTCATTGTGGTCTGCCAAATAATTAAATGTGGCCCATTATATTTTTTAACGTGGCCCAGCACATTATTCATTGTGGTCTTCCAATTCATTAAATGTGACCCATTATGTTACTTAATGTGGCCCAGCACAATATTCATTGTGGTCTGGCAAGTCATTAAATGTGGCCCATTATGTTATTTAATGTGGCCCAGCACATTATTTAAAGTGGCCCAGCACATTATTCATCGTGGTCTGCCAAATCAATAAATGTGGCCCATTATGTTATTTAAATGTGGCCCAACACATTATTTAATTTAGCCCAGCACATTATTAATCGTGGTCTGCCAAGTCATTAAATGTGACCCATTATGTTACTTAATGTGGCCCAGCACAATATTCATTGTGGTCTGGCAAGTCATTAAATGTGGCCCATTATGTTATTTTAATGTGGCCCAGCACATTATTTAAAGTGGGCCAGAACATTATTCATTGTGGTTTGCCAAATCATTAAATGTGGCCCAACACATTATTTAATTTAGCCCAGCACATTATTAATTGTGGTCTGCCAAGTCATTAAATGTGGCCCATTACGTTATTTAATGTGGGCCAGCACATTATTTAATGTGCCCGAGCATATTATTCAATGTAGCCCATTATGTTATTTAACGTGACCCAGCACATTATTTAATGTGGTCTGCCAAGTCAATAAATGTGGCCCATTATGTTATTTAGTTGGCCCATCATATTATTTAATGCGCCCCAGCATATTATTCAATGTAGCCCATTATGTTATTTAAGGTGGCCCAGCCTATTATTCATTGTGGTCTGCCAAGTAATTAAATGTGGCCTATAATGTTATTTAATTTGGCCCAGCACATTATTTAATGCGCCCCAGCATATTATTCAATGTAGCCCATTATGTTATTTAATGTGGCCCAGCCTATTATTCATTGTGGTCTGCCAAGTCATTAAATGTGGCCTATAATGTTATGTAATGTGGCCCAGCACATTATTTAATGCGCCCCAGCATATTATTCAATGTCACCCATTATGTTATTTAATTTGGCCCAGCACATTATTCATTGTGGTCTGCCAAGTCATTAAATGTGTCCAATCATGTTATTTAATTTGGCCCAGCACATTATTAAATGTCCCCAGCATATTATTCAATGTCGCCCATTATGTTATTTAATGTGCCCCAGCATATTATTCAATGTGGTCTGCCACATCATTCATTGTGGCCCAGCACATTATTCAATGTGGTATGCGTCATTATTTAATGTCGCCCATTATTGTATTTAATGTAGCCCAGCACATTATTGAATGTGGTCCACCATGTCATTTAATGTGGCCCATTATGTTATTGTATGTGGCCCAGCACATTATTCAATATGGTCTCCCACATCATTTAGCACCTCTTAAGGCCCAAGCTGTTTGTTTACATGTTTTTTTTCTATTTGCTATTTAGGCTTATTGTACCATAATTAGAATAAAAACTAAGAATCATCTTTTGATATGATGTACTTAGTCCATAAGTACACAAACGTGTACTTCATGCTAATTCTTATTTTTACACTTTTTTTCCTCAAATTCCATTGTATGTTATACTCTTCTGACACCACCAGATGGTAATATTAGTGTCCACATATGTGGCCATGAGACCCCAATTCAGTAGTGTACACAATTTTGGAAATAAGAGCTAAAAGGTGCTGTCCACGCATGTGGCCACTAAACTTTTAGAGCAGGGGTGTCCAAACTTTTTCCAAATCAAAGCAAGCGGGTGGCCATTTTCATAATTTTTTATTTTAAAAACCAATACAATATATGTATAAAAAAATATACATTTAGGCCTCCACTCAGTTATGATTCCGGGGACCCCAAAGGGTTTTGGTCAAAAAAATATAAAAAATGTGTCATTTTTCAGTATTATTATTTTTATTATTATGCAAGTTTTAAATCTCTAGATCAACATTAGACAAAAAAAATGGAAAAAAACACAAAATATGCAATATTTTCACACAATAACTTTTTTAGGTGGAATATTTGAGATGATATAATAATTGTAGCCTTAATTTTGGATTTTGATTCATTATTTTTTGAGCAACGACACTTAAAAACAAATCACACTAAAATTATTGTTGTGTCCTACTCATTAAAGTGTTAAAAAATAAATAATATAAAAAATTTTTTACTTTTAGCACAATAATCTCGAGATCAACTTCAGATATATCCGTCAATTTGAAGTTTTATTGTTGTTTATGTTTTGTTTGTTTTAGGCCCTTCTTTTAAAAAAATCAGCTCAGTTTTTTATATGGCAAAACACCAAATATGTAACATTTTCTCCCCCAAAAAAATCTCCAAGGTGAATATTTAATGTGACGTAATTGAAGCCTTGAATATGTCAATAATTCAAAATGACATCGATTTTGATTCATTTTTTTTTTTTTAAAGAAAGAAACAGCCTGCCTGGCAGCTTTGTGTTATTAAAGCATTGCAACATTTTCTTGTTACATTTCACCTGTTTGCTCTTTTATATCACTTTTTATGTTTTTCATTTTTTTCAATTGTATTTTTACAATTTGCCGTGGGGCCGTTAAATATGACCTGCGGGCGGCAAATAGCCCCCGGTCCTCACTTTGGACATCCCTGCTTTAGAGGGTTTGAATGTAGCTCATTACATTATTTAAAGTGGCCATTATGTTATTTAAATCATCAAAGAGATATTGTTCGTGAAGTCGAAAAATCGCAGTTTTTGTGTTGTACTGCAAGTGCAGTTTTGTCACTTGTTGTCATATTTGGGATGATTCTAAAGTGGTTTCCCTCCGGTTCCACCAGCTCGGACTCAGATGGTCACTTCGACACCCCCGAGGCAGCGACCCCCGTCCACGGCCCGTCCGCGGTCCCGGCGGAGCTGGAGAGAACCAACAAAAGAGGTGAGGTTCTAGAAGGGACTCTGCCAGTGCTTGTGAAGGAGTCCGTTTGTGGTCACCGGACATTTTTGGATGTCCCGTGTAGCTCCACGGTACACGAGTGGTGTGTAACTGGATCCACATGCAGGGTGAGGAATGTACCTGCCTCCCACATTCCATTGGGTGAGCACCTAAAGGTTGTTTTGTACAGTGGAGATGGATTTGGACTTTGCTGCCATGTCCACACGTCACAGAGTGTGGGAACGGCCTTGGCTCTGGAATTTGACAGCTTCAACAAAAGCTTCAGTTCACCGTTTTGTGTCGGCCCCTGGCAGGGTCAGGAGGAGGTGATGGGGGCCTGGGGGTCGGGGGGTGAGGCCCACCTTCATATAGCTGCCTTTTAAAGGGGAACTGCACCTTTTTTTTTGGCCTATAGTTTACGATCATTATGAGAGACAAGAAGATGAAAGGTTGGTTTTTTTTGCATTCTATATTGTAGTCCTTGGAACCAATCAATTCTACCTCTAAATCGTGTTAAAAATGCTTTCAAAAACAGACTAGGAACAGAAAAAATTGCAAAACAAACAGAACTAGCATGGGAGCTAGAAAGAACTAAAGCGCTAGCATGTGAGCCAGGGAACAAACAAAGAAAGCATAGCGCTGAAGCTAGCAAGTACAAAAAAACAGTTTTTACCACAATCGGGAATCAGCGTCGTCACCTGTTGCATGGAACAGAAACTACTAGGATGCGAGAGCGAATCGACAGAAAAGGCAGGCTTAAATAATGGTGGGAATCATGAGGCAGGTGCGCGTAAAAAACTAGCGGCAAGTGACACTAATGCGTGACTATGGCAACGGAAACAAACAGGAAGTGCCACCAGGAACTAAGGAAGACAAACACTAACAAGATGTGATACAAATCGGAACCAAAACCAGAATATGACATGAAATAGTCAACAATACTTCATTTACCTTGTGTAAGCTGTATAATACCCAAACTGTGACGGTTCGCTGGCATCGTGGTGATGCGGGTGCGTACTCTCATGATGCAGTCGGACTTGGACACAGCGTGAAGGTAAGACATGATGATTTGTTTACAAAAAGGAAACAGACTAGGAACAGAAAAACTTGCACAAGGCAAACAGAACTAGCATGGGAGCTAGAAAGAACTAAAAGCGCTAGCATGTGAGCTAGGGAACAAACAAAGAAAGCATAGCGCGGAAGCTAGCAAGTACAAAAAAACAGTTTTTACCACAATCGGGAATCGGACTAGGAACTAGGAACAGAAAAACTTGCACAAGGCGCTAAAGGCAAAACAAACAGAACCAGCATGGGAGCTAGAAAGAGCTAAAAGCGCTAGCATGTGAGCTAGGGAACAAACAAAGAAAGCATAGCGCGGAAGCTAGCAAGCACAAAAAAACAGTTTTTACCACAATCGGGAAGCAGCGTCGTCACCTGTTGCATGGAACAGAAACTACTAGGATGCGAGAGCGAATCGACAGAAAAGGCAGGCTTGAATAAAGGTGGTAATCATGAGGCAGGTGCGCGTGAAAAGCGAGCGGCAGGTGACACTAGTGCGTGACTATGGCAACGGAAACAAACGGGAAGTGCCACCAGGAACTAAGGAAGACAAACACTAACAAGATGTGATACAAAACGGAACCAAAACCAGAATATGACATGAAATAGTCAACAATACTTCATTTACCTTGTGTAAGCTGTATAATACCCAAACTGTGACGGTTCGCTAGCATCGTGGTGATGCAGGTGCGTATTCTCATGATGCAGTCGGACTTGGACACAGCGTGAAGGTAAGAAGTGATGATTTGTTTACAATAAGGAAACAGACTAGGAACAGAAAAACTTGCACAAGGCAAACAGAACTAGCATGGGAGCTAGAAAGAACTAAAAGCGCTAGCATGTGTGCTACGGAACAAACAAAGAAACCATAGCGCGGAAGCTAGCAAGTACAAAAAAACAGTTTTTACCACAATCGGGAATCAGCGTTGTCACCTGTTGCATGGAACAGAAACTACTAGGATGCGAGAGCGAATCGACAGAAAAGGCAGGCTTAAATAAAGGTGGTAATCGTGAGGCAGGTGCGCGTGAAAAGCAAGCGGCAGGTGACACTAATGCGTGACTATGGCAACGGAAACAAACCGGAAGTGCCACCAGGAACTAAGGAAGACAAACACTAACAAGATGTGATACAAAACGGAACCAAAACTAGAATATGACATGAAATAGTCAACAATATTTCATTTACCTTGTGTAAGCTGTATAATACCCAAACTGTGACGGTTCGCTGGCATCGTGGTGATGCAGGTGCGTACTCTCATGATGCAGTCGGACTTGGACACAGCGTGAAGGTAAGACATGATGATTTGTTTACAAAAAGGAAACAGACTAGGAACAGAAAAACTTGCACAAGGCAAACAGAACTAGCATGGGAGCTAGAAAGAACTAAAAGCGCTAGCATGTGAGCTAGGGAACAAACAAAGAAAGCATAGCGCGGAAGCTAGCAAGTACAAAAAAACAGTTTTTACCACAATCGGGAATCAGACTAGGAACTAGGAACAGAAAAACTTGCACAAGGCGCTAAAGGCAAAACAAACAGAACCAGCATGGGAGCTAGAAAGAGCTAAAAGCGCTAGCATGTGAGCTAGGGAACAAACAAAGAAAGCATAGCGCGGAAGCTAGCAAGTACAAAAAAACAGTTTTTACCACAATCGGGAAGCAGCGTTGTCACCTGTTGCATGGAACAGAAACTACTAGGATGCGAGAGCGAATCGACAGAAAAGGCAGGCTTAAATAAAGGTGGTAATCATGAGGCAGGTGCGCGTGAAAAGCGAGCGGCAGGTGACACTAGTGCGTGACTATGGCAACGGAAACAAACGGGAAGTGCCACCAGGAACTAAGGAAGACAAACACTAACAAGATGTGATACAAAACGGAACCAAAACCAGAATATGACATGAAATAGTCAACAATACTTCATTTACCTTGTGTAAGCTGAATAATACCCAAACTGTGACGGTTCGCTAGCATCGTGGTGATGCAGGTGCGTATTCTCATGATGCAGTCGGACTTGGACACAGCGTGAAGGTAAGAAGTGATGATTTGTTTACAATAAGGAAACAGACTAGGAACAGAAAAACTTGCACAAGGCAAACAGAACTAGCATGGGAGCTAGAAAGAACTAAAAGTGCTAGCATGTGTGCTACGGAATAAACAAAGAAACCATAGCGCGGAAGCTAGCAAGTACAAAAAAACAGTTTTTACCACAATCGGGAATCAGCGTCGTCACCTGTTGCATGGAACAGAAACTACTAGGATGCGAGAGCGAATCGACAGAAAAGGCAGGCTTAAATAAAGGTGGTAATCATGAGGCAGGTGCGCGTGAAAAGCAAGCGGCAGGTGACACTAATGCGTGACTATGGCAACGGAAACAAACCGGAAGTGCCACCAGGAACTAAGGAAGACGAACACTAACAAGATGTGATACAAAACGGAACCAAAACCAGAATATGACATGAAATAGTCAACAATACTTCATTTACCTTGTGTAAGCTGTATAATACCCAAACTGTGACGGTTCTCTGGCATCGTGGTGATGCAGGTGCGTACTCTCGTGATGCAGTCGGACTTGGACACAGTGTGAAGGTAAGAAATGATGATTTGTTTACAATAAGGAAACAGACTAGGAACAGAAAAACTTGCACAAGGTGCTAAAGGCAAAACAAACAGAACTAGCATGGGAGCTAGAAAGAACTAAAAGCGCTAGCATGTGAGCTAAGGAACAAACAAAGAAAGCATAGCGCGGAAGCTAGCGAGTACAAAAAAACAGTTTTTACCACAATCGGGAATCAGCGTCGTCACCTGTTGCATGGAACAGAAACTATTAGGATGCGAGAGCGAATCAACAGAAAAGGCAGGCTTAAACAAAGGTGGTAATCATGAGGCTGGTATGCGTGAAAAGCAAGCAGCAGGTGACACTAATGCGTGACTATGGCAACGGAAACAAACAAGAAGTGCCATCAGGAACTAAGGAAGACAAACACTAACAAGATGTGATACAAAACGGAACCAAAACCAGAATATGACATGAAATAGTCAACAATATTTCATTTACCTTGTGTAAGCTGTATAATACCCAAACTGTGACGGTTCGCTGGCATCGTGGTGATGCAGGTGCGTACTCTCATGATGCAGTCGGACTTGGACACAGCATGAAGGTAAGAAGTGATGATTTGTTTACAAAAAGGAAACAGACTAGGAACAGAAAAACTTGCACAAGGCAAACAGAACTAGCATGGGAGCTAGAAAGAACTAAAAGCGCTAGCATGTGAGCTAGCTAGGGAACAAACAAAGAAAGCATAGCGTGGAAGCTAGCAAGTACAAAAAAACAGTTTTTACCACAATCGGGAAGCAGCGTCGTCACCTGTTGCATGGAACAGAAACTACTAGGATGCGAGAGCAAATCGACAGAAAAGGCAGGCCTAAATAAAGGTGGTAATCATGAGGCAGGTGCGCGTAAAAAGCAAGCGGCAGGTGACACTAGTGCGTGACTATGGCAATGGAAACAAACAGGAAGTGCCACCAGGAACTAAGGAAGACAAACACTAACAAGATGTAATACAAAACAGAACCAAAACCAGAATATGACATGATCCGGGCAGCGGATCATGACACAAACTGTACAACATTGTTATTGTAAGAGTGAATACTGAGGAACTGCCTCGTGGTTAGTTGAGCAATAATCATGTACCAATGTTTACTTTTTACTCATTGGTTTTTATCTAGTGTGCACTTTGTCTGTTATTATTATTATTATTATTATTGGTTTTTGTCTAGTCTGCACTTTGTCTGTTATTATTATTATCATTATTATTATTATTATTATTGGCTTTTATCTAGTCTGCACTTAGTCTGTGTTATCATCATTATTATTATTATTGTTGTTTTTTTATCTAGTCTGCCTTTTGTGTTATTATTATATTATTATTATTATTATTATTATTATTATTATTGGCTTTTATCTAGTCTGCACTTTGTCTGTGTTATTATTATTATTATTATTATTGGCTTATATTTAGTCTGCACTTTGTCTGTGTAATTACTATTGTTATTATTATTATTATTATTGGCATTTATCCATTTGCACTTTGTCTGTGTTATTATTATTAATACTGGTTTTTATCTAGTCTGCACTTTGTCTGTTAATATTATAAATATTATTAGTATTATTGTTGTTATTATTATTATTATTGGTTTTTATCTAGTCTGCACTTTGTCTGTTAATATTATAAATATTATTAGTATTATTGTTGTTATTATTATTATTATTGGTTTTTATCTAGTCTGCACTTTGTCTGTTATTATTATTAATATTATTATCATTATTGTTGTTATTATTATTACTATTGGTTTTTATCTAGTCTGCACTTTGTCAGTGTTATTATTATTATTATCATTATTATTATTATTATTATTGGCTTTTATCTAGTCTGCACTTAGTCTGTGTTATTATTATTATTATTATTATTGGCTTTAATCTAGTCTGCACTTTGTCTGTGTTACTATTATTATTATTATTATTATTATTATTGGCGTACATTTAGTCTGCACTTTGTCTGTGATTTTATTACTATTGTTATTATTATTATTATTATTGGCATTTATCTATTTGCACTTTGTCTGTGTTATTATTATTATTATTATTGGTTTTTGTGTAGTCTGCACTTTGTCTGTTATTATTATTAATATTATTATTATTGTTGTTATTATTATTATTATTGTTTTTATCTAGTCTGCACTTTGTCTGTGTTATTATTATTATTATCATTATTATTATTATTATTATTGGCTTTTATCTAGTCTGCACTTAGTCTGTGTTATCATTATTATTATCAATATTATTATTGGCTTATATTTAGTCTGCACTTTGTGTTATTATTACTATTGTCATTATTATTATCATTATTATTGGCATTTATCTATTTGCACTTTGTCTGTGTTATTATTATTATTATTATTGTTGTTGTTTTTTTTTTTATCTAGTCTGCACTTTGTGTTATTATTTTTTATTATTATTGTTTTTGTCTAGTCTGCACTTTGTCTGTTATTATTATTAATATTATTATTATTGTTTTTATTATTATTATTGTTTTTTATCTAGTCTGCACTTTGTCTGTGTTATCATTATTATCATTATTTTTATCATTATTGTTGTTTTTTATCTAGTCTGCATTTTGTGTTATTATTATTAAATACATATACAACCGTAATTGTTTTTATTTGGTCGAAGTAAAATACTAATATTTTTATTCTGTAATAGCAACTCCCAGTTGAAAAAGGTTAATAACCCGAGCTCGCCACTGTTGGTCAGGACAATGACAATTACAATTTTATTTTGGAAAGGCTTAGTTGTCATCTCTGGATGATGCAAGTGCGTTCACGTGGATTAAGTTGGGAGGTGCACAAATATTTCCAAGTCCCGTCACTGCTGGTGAATCCAAGTCGGTGGAAACACAGGCTCTGCTGTCTCTTGGCAACATAATATTATGACAGGCCCACTAAAATATGTGGATGTGCAAGACTCCATCAAAACAGTCTGACTTCCTGCTCCACATATTGTTGTTTTTTTAACTTAGCTTTGTCGAATGCACTCGGTCGGTTTAAATGTCACAGCCTTCATCTCCCAGTGAGGCGTTACCATAGAAACAGCAGCAAGTTGCACTGTTACTTGCGCTCAGAGAACCAATCGGGTACCACACACGTCTGAGGTCTGATCTGATTGGAGAAACCCTGCATATGCGACGATTGTGTTTGTCTAACGCAAATATTTATTTATTTTGTGTCCAGATGTGGAGCAAGACCAGGACCTGATTGTCACAGCTCCATTTGTGGAGGATAACAGTTTGTTCTCCCGCAACATGGGTCAAGATGAGCCTGGGCAAGACCCACTGGACAAGACCACCAGTAGCCTAGAAGCACAGCAAAATGGCAACCTGTCAGAGCCCAAAGACTCTCAGCCAACCTTTGATTTATTCTTGGACAAAGTGGCAAAAAGTACAGTTCCAATGACAGAACCGCCTTGTGAAGAGGAACTGCTTCCAGAAGTGGCAAAAAGCACAGTTCCATTGACAGATCCACCTTATAAAGACCCAGTGGTTCCAGAAGTGTCAAAATACACAAATCTCTTGACAGAACCACCCTGTGAAGAGGCACTGGTTCCAAAAGTGGCAAAAAGCACAGTTCCGTTGGCAGATCCACCTTATAAAGACCCATCGGTTCCAGAAGTGTCAAAATACACAAATCTCTTGACAGAACCACCTTGTGAAGAGGCACTGGTTCCAGAAGAGGAAAAAAGCACAGTTCCATTGGCAGATCCACCTTACAAAGACCCATCGGTTCCAGAAGTGTTAAAGTACACAAATCTCTTGACGGAACCACCTTGTGAAGAGGCACTGGTTCCAAAAGTGGCAAAAAGCACAGTTCCATTGGCAGGTTCACCTTATGAAGACCCATTGGTTCCAGAGGTCTCAGAATGTACAGTTCCATCGACAGAACCACCACGTGAAGAGGCATTGGTTCCAGAAGTGGCACAATGCACAGAACCACTTTGTAAAACAATTGCTTTCTTGGAAAAAGACCCAAATCCGGATTTTGCTCCAGTTTTTTCCATTGTTCCTGCAATTGGTTCGATCCAACTCAGTCAAGCAGAACTCAACCCTGCTGGGAGTTTCCCAGAAGAGAAACCTCTTGTTGCTTCAGAAACACGAGGCAAAAGTGTAGTAAACCAGGCAGTTGGGTCCAGCTCAAAAACTAAAACACGCAAATCCAAACCGCCATCCTTGGCACTAAAGGACACATCCAGGGAGGAAGTACAACAATCAAACGAGGAGGAACAAGAACTTGTTCCCAAAGCTTCTTATAACTTTGACCCTGACCAGTTAGATGACTGCTTTAATCCTTTCACGAGTGGAGGATCCAAAATCCAGAACTCTCCACCACCATGCAGTACAATAGCCTTCCCAAGACTTGAGCCACTTGGTAGCGCTTTGTTGACCTGTGAGGACAGCGCGGCAGCAGCTTCAGCAGAGGAATCAACTTTGGGGGCAAAACCCATGATGCTGGAGTTTGTTGTGGATGAGGGCACAGTCAAAAAGCCACCGCCAAAGAAATTAGGAAACAGAAAGACAACCAGCAAACTCAAAAAGGAAGTAAAACCCAAAAAGCCAGAGACTTCCTGTGAACCTGCACCAGAAGCCGTCGTATCAGAACCAGTTCCAGACCCAGCATCTTTTCCTGAGCCAGCTTCAGAAACCCTTTTGCCAGTTTCAGACTCCATTGTGCCTCTAAACCTGGAAGACGTTCCCATTCCTCGCAAGGGAACATATAACTTTGACCCCTCTCAGTGGGACGACCCCGACTTCAACCCCTTCGGGAGCAACAGCAAGGTGGGCAGTTCCCCAGTCCTCCCCAGAGGCTCCTACACCTTCGACCCGGACACGTTGGACAACTCTGCGGACCCTTTCAAACCCTCTAAAACCCTGGGTAAGGAGGATCCGTCCAGTTCTTCCCCTCAGCCGGAGGAAAAACAGGAAGACGGAAGCAGAGGGAAAACAGACCAGCCGGCGGGGGTGAAGAAAGTTCGGCAAAGCACCAAGAAAAGCAAAGAAAGGACGGCCAAGTAAGTCTGCTGGTAAACTTCCCGCCATTGTTTTCTTCCCCTTTGAAGTTGGTTTAGAACAGAACCTCAAAAATGACGGAGCTTTCTCTCTCAGGCTAAAAGTATTGTTGACATGGTCCAGGGATGGGAGGAATAGCAAAGAACTCTTTGAACGCATGCCAAACCCTTAGCGCTGCATACTGGTCATTGGTGTGATTCCTCAGCGGTTATTTTTAGACTCTTCAAAGACTCTTGCATGTTTCTGTCTGCTTGCTTTGTTTACCATCAAAACCATCACTCTTATTTGCCTCTATCCATACATCCATCCATCCATTTTCTACCCCTTGTCCCGTTCGGGGACGCAGGGGGGTGCTGGAGCCTATCTCAGCTGCATTCGGGCGGACGGCGGGGTACACCCTGGACAAATCGCCCCCTCATCGCAGGGCCGACACAGATAGACAGACAACATTCACACACTACTTGCCTATTAACCTATCCCCAGGTGCATGTCTTTGGAAGTGGGAGGGGCCTATCCCCAGGTGCATGTCTTTGGAGGTGGGAGGGGCCTATCCCCAGGTGCATGTCTTTGGAGGTGGGAGGGGCCTATCCCCAGGTGCATGTCTTTGGAGGTGGGAGGGGCCTATCCCCAGGTGCATGTCTTTAGAGGTGTGAGGGTCCTATCCCCAGGTGCATGTCTTTGGAGGTGGGAGGGGGCTATCCCCAGGTGCATGTTTTTGGTGGTGGGAGGGGCCTATCCCCAGGTGCATGTCTTTAGAGGTGGGAGGGGCCTAACCCCAGGTGGATGTCTTTAGGAGTGGGAGGGGCCTATTCCCAGGTGCATGTCTTTGGTGGTGGGAGGGGCCTATCCCCAGGTGCATGTTTTTGGCGGTGGGAGGGGCCTATCCCCAGGTGCATGTCTTTAGAGGTGGGAGGGGCTTATCCCCAGGTGCATGTCTTTGGAGGTGGGAGGGGCCTATCCCCAGGTGCTTGTCTTTGGAGGTGGAAGGGGCCTATCCCCAGGTGCATGACTTTGGAGGTGGGAGGGGCCTATCCCCAGGTGCATGTCTTTTGCGGTGGAAGGGGCCTATCCCCAGGTGCATGTCTTTGGAGGTGGAAGGGGCCTATCCCCAGGTGGATGTCTTTGGGAGTGGGAGGGGCCTATCCCCAGGTGCATGTCTTTGGAGGTGGGAGGGGCCTATCCCCAGGTGCATGTCTTTGGAGGTGGGAGGTGCCTATCCCCAGGTGCATGTTTTTGGCGGTGGGAGGGGCCTATCCCCAGGTGCATGTCTTTGGAGGTGGAAGGGGCCTATCCCCAGGTGCATGTCTTTGGAGGTGGAAGGGGCCTATCCCCAGGTGGATGTCTTTGGAAGTGGGAGGGGCCTATCCCCAGGTGCATGTCTTTGGAGGTGGGAGGGGCCTATCCCCAGGTGCATGTCTTTGGAGGTGGAAGGGGCCTATCCCCAGGTGCATGTCTTTGGAGGTGGAAGGGGCCTATCCCCAGGTGGATGTCTTTGGGAGTGGGAGGGGCCTATCCCCAGGTGCATGTCTTTGGAGGTGGGAGGGGCCTATCCCCAGGTGCATGTCTTTGGAGGTGGGAGGGGCCTATCCCCAGGTGCATGTCTTTGGAGGTGGCAGGGGCCTACCCCCAGGTGCATGTTTTTGGCGGTGGGAGGGGCCTATCCCCAGGTGCATGTCTTTAGAGGTGGGAGGGGCTTATCCCCAGGTGCATGTCTTTGGAGGTGGGAGGGGCCTATCCCCAGGTGCTTGTCTTTGGAGGTAGGAGGAACCCGGAGTATCAATCAATCAATCAATGTTTATTTATATAGCCCTAAATCACAAGTGTCTCAAAGGGCTGCACAAGCCACAAGGACCTGCTCGGTTCAGATCCCACATCAGGGCAAGGAAAATCTCAACCCAATAGGATTACAATGAGAAATCTTGGAAAGGACCGCAGATGTTTACATGACGGCTTTAAAAAAAAAATCCGATAATTGGAGACCCGATAAAAGTGTTAAAAAAAGGTCACACATTTAAATAAACAGTATTTTTTTAATTTTAGCGCTTAAATCTCTAGATAAACTTCAGATATATCTGTTGATTGTAAGTTTTTATTATTATTATTATTGTAGTTGTTTTTTATGTCCTAATGTCAAATAACACTTGCCATAGTTTTTATATGGCAAACACAAAATATGCAAAAAATAATAATAATTAAAGGTGAAATTTGGGAAACTTGGTCAGTAATTCCTAACAACGTTGATTTTGATTCATTATTATTTTTTGACATGACAACTTTAAAAAAAAAAAAAAAATCGCTCTAAAATTATTGGGGACCCGATAAAAGCGTTAAAAAAAGGTCACACATTTAATTTTTTTTATTTTTTTTACTTTCAACGCTTAAAATCTCTAGATAAACTTCAGATCTATCTGTTGATTGTAAGTTTTTATTATTACTATTATTATTATTATTGTTGTTTTTTATGTCCTAATGTCAAATAACACTTAGTTTTCATATTGCAAACACAAAATATGCAAACAAATAATAATTCAAGGTGAAATTTGGCTTGGTCAATAATTAATAACAACATTGATTTTGATTCATTATTATTTTTTGACAAGACAAAAAAAAATCCCTCTAAAATTATTGCGGACCCGATAAAAGCGTTAAAAAAAGGTCACACGTTTTAAAAATATATATTTTTTTACTTTCAGCGCTTAAATCTCTAGATAAACTTCAGATCCATCCGTTGATTGTAAGTTTTTATTATTATTTTTTTGTTTGTTTGTTTTATGCCCTTATGTCAAATAACACTTAGTTTTTATATGGCAAACACAAAATATGCAAAAAGAAATAACAATTAGAGGTGAAATTTCTGAAACTGGGTCAATAATTTATAACAACGTTGATTTTGATTCATTATTATTTTTTATACATGACAGCTTTAAAAAAAAAATCCCTCTAAAATTATTGGAAACCCCAAAAAAAAAACTGTTAAAAAAGGTTACACATTTAAAATGGATAATTTTTTTACTTCCAGCGCTTAAATCTCTAGATAAACTTCAGATCTATCCGTTGATTGTAAGTTTTTATTATTATTATTATTGTTTGTTAAATGTCTTAATGTCAAATAACACTTAGTTTTTATATTGCAAACACAAAATATGCAAAAAGAAATAACAATTAAAGGTGACATTTCTGAAACTTGGTCAATAATTTAAGACAACGTTGATTTTGATTCATTATTATTTTTTATACATGACAGCTTTAAAAAAAAAATACCTCTAAAATTATTGGAACCCCCAAAAAAAGTGTTAAAAAAGGTTACACATTTAAAAAAAAAAAAAATTTCTAACTTTCAGCGCTTAAAATCTCCAGATAAACTTCAGATCTATCCGTTGATTGTAAGTTTTTATTATTTTTATTATTATTGTTTGTTAAATGTCTTAATGTCAAATAACACTTAGTTTTTTATATGGCAAACACAAAATATGCAAAAATAAAAAAACAATTAAAGGTGAAATTTCTGAAACAAGACAAAAAAAAATCCCTCTAAAATTATTGCGGACCCGATAAAAGCGTTAAAAAAAGGTCACACGTTTTAAAAATATATATTTTTTTACTTTCAGCCTTTAAATCTCTAGATAAACTTCAGATCCATCCGTTGATTGTAAGTTTTTATTATTATTTTTTTGTTTGTTTGTTTTATGCCCTTATGTCAAATAACACTTAGTTTTTATATGGCAAACACAAAATATGCAAAAAGAAATAACAATTAGAGGTGAAATTTCTGAAACTGGGTCAATAATTTATAACAACGTTGATTTTGATTCATTATTATTTTTTTATGCATGACAGCTTTGAAAAAAAATCCCTCTAAAATGATTGGAAACCCAAAAAAAAGTGTTAAAAAAGGTTACACATTTAAAATGGATCATTTTTTACTTTCAGCGCTTAAATCTTTAGATAAACTTCAGATCTATCCGTTAAATGTAAGTTTTTTATTATTATTATTATTGTTTGTTAAATGTCTTAATGTCAAATAACACTTAGTTTTTATATGGCAAACACAAAATATGCAAAAAGAAATAACAATTAAAGGTGAAATTTCTGAAACTTGGTCAATAATTTATAACAACGTTGATTTTGATTCCTTATTATTTTTTATACATGACAGCTTTAAAAAAAAATCCCTCTAAAATTATTGGAAACCCCAAAAAAAAGTGTTAAAATAGGTTACACATTTAAAAAAAAATGTGTTTTTTAACTTTCAGCGCTTAAATCTCTAGATAAACTTCGGATCTATTTGTTGATTTAAAGTTTTTATTATTATTATTATTGTTTGTTAAATGTCTTAATGTCAAATAACACTTTGTTTTTTATATGGCAAACACAAAATATGCAAAAAGAAACAACAATTAAAGGTGAAATTTCTGAAACTTGGTCAACAATTTATAACAACGTTGATTTTGATTCATTATTATTTTTCATACATGACAGCTTTAAAAAAAAATCCCTCTAAAATTATTGGAAACCCCCAAAAAAGTGTTAAAAAAGGTTACACTTTTAAAATGGATAATTTTTTACTTTCAGCGCTTAAATCTTTAGATAAACTTCAGATCTATCCGTTGATTGTAAGTTTTTATTATTATTATTATTGTTTGTTAAATGTCTTAATGTCAAATAACACTTAGTTTTTATATGGCAAACACAAAATATGCAAAAAGAAATAACAATTAAAGGTGAAATTTCTGAAACTTGGTCAATAATTTATAACAACGTTGATTTTGATTCATTATTATTTTTTATACATGACAGCTTTAAAAAAAATCCCTCTAAAATTATTGGAAACCCCAAAAAAAGTGTTAAAAAAGGTTACACATTTAAAAAAAAAAAATTTTTCTAACTTTCAGCGCTTAAAATCTCCAGATAAACTTCAGATCTATCCGTTGATTGTAAGTTTTTATTATTTTTATTATTATTGTTTGTTAAATGTCTTAATGTCAAATAACACTTAGTTTTTAAATGGCAAACACAAAATATGCAAAAATAAAAAACAATTAAAGGTGAAATTTCTGAAACTTGGTCAATAATTTAT
Organism: Nerophis ophidion; assembly: GCF_033978795.1. Taxonomy (NCBI): domain Eukaryota; kingdom Metazoa; phylum Chordata; class Actinopteri; order Syngnathiformes; family Syngnathidae; genus Nerophis; species Nerophis ophidion. The sequence continues at coordinate 44,904,929 of NC_084626.1, forward strand.
AACAATGTTGATTTTGATTCATTATTATTTTTTTATGCATGACAGCTTTAAAAAAAAATCCCTCTAAAATGATTGGAAACCCAAAAAAAAGTGTTAAAAAAGGTTACACATTTAAAATGGATCATTTTTTACTTTCAGCGCTTAAATCTTTAGATAAACTTCAGATCTATCCGTTAAATGTAAGTTTTTATTATTATTATTATTGTTTGTTAAATGTCTTAATGTCAAATAACACTTAGTTTTTATATGGCAAACACAAAATATGCAAAAAGAAATAACAATTATAGGTGAAATTTCTGAAACTTGGTCAATAATTTATAACAACGTTGATTTTGATTCATTATTATTTTTTATACATGACAGCTTTAAAAAAAAAATCCCTCTAAAATTATTGGAAACCCCCCAAAAAAGTGTTAAAAAAGGTTACACATTTAAAAAAAAAATTTTTTTTCTAACTTTCAGCGCTTAAAATTTCCAGATAAACTTCAGATCTATCTGTTGATTGTAAGTTTTTATTATTATTATTATTATTATTGTTGTTGTTTATGTCCTAATGTCAAATAACACTTAGTTTTTATATTGCAAACACAAAATATGCAAACAAATAATAATTAAAAGGTGAAATTTGACTTCGTCAATAGTTAATAACAACATTGATTTTGATTCATTATTATTTTTTGACATGACAGCTTTAAAAAAAAAAAAATCCCACTAAAATTATTGCGGACCCAATAAAAGCCTTAAAAAAGGTTCCGCATTTAAAATGGATAATTTTTTACTTTCAGCGCTTAAATCTCTAGATAAACTTCAAATCTATCCGTTAAATGTAAGTTTTTATTACAATTATATTTCTTTGTTTATTTTATGTCCTAAAGTTAAATAACACTTAATCGCAACAATATGCAACAACAAAAAAATAATTAAAGGTGAAATTTGGGATGTGAATTGGATCCTTGGTCAATAATTCATAACAACCTTGATTTTGATTCATTATTATTTTTTGACATATATAAGGAAAAAAACGCTTTGTGTTATTAGAGTCAAAATTGCACATTTTTCTCGTTACATTTGCTCTTTTATTCCACTTTTTGGTGATAATATTTTGGACACCCTTGATCTAAACCCTGTGTGGTTTTTGTTTCCCAGGAAGACCTGCAAAGTTGACCAGCATGATGATGATCGCCAGTCCCAGACGTGCCAGCAGGTAATTTGATGACTTGTTGCTGTGCTTATGGCTCTCACTTACTGCAGTGGCGCTAGCCGCACCACCGTCTCTATTATTTAGCAGCTGTCCAACCTGTAAACACGCTCAAAGAATAGGAAATGTTTGAAACTGAATACGTGTTTTGGAGCCAGAGATGCTGGTCCTGGCTTTGGGTACTAGAAAACCAACTTCCCCACAAAGGAAGGATTGTCCAAACGGGGTTTAATTAACATTTTAAAAGGACTTGCTGATGGTGGATCAACTCGTGGTTGATGCTGAAGAGAATTAAAAGCACATGTTGATGTATTTCCTACCAACATATGGCACACATTTAACTCCTCGTGTCCAAGAATATAAATAATTAGAGCATTTTTAATGCAGATTCAGTGCATCCGCAGGGCCTTGAAAAGTCTTAAATCCAACAAAGTCTAAAATTCTCCTAAAATCTCATAAAAGGTCTTAAACCTCATGTAATGTTCATATTGTTGTTACTCAGCCAGTGTTTGTGGGTGTGATGGACCCCTTGCATTTTGTGGCTTCTAATGCCTCACAATTAAACATTTTTATGTTAAAATACCGAACAGATGTTTACCTTATCCCAATAAACATCTACTAATATTAAATGGGTTGTACTTGTATAGCGCTTTTCTACCTTCAAGGTACTCAAAGCGCTTTGACATTACTTCCACATTTACCCATTCACACACACATTCACACACTGATGGAGGGAGCTGCCATGCAAGGCGCCAACCAGCACCCATCAGGAGCAAGGGTGAAGTGTCTTGCTCAGGACACAACGGACGTGACGAGGTTGGTACTAGGTGGGATTTGAACCAGAGACCCTCGGGTTGCGCACGGCCACTCTCCCACTGCGCCACGCCGTCCCCTATTAAAAGAAATAAAGCAAAAAATGCTAGCATGCAAAAGTTCTCACAAGTATGCTTCTAGCACAGACTACACGTTTTTAAATCCAAACGTACAAAATTATTTAAAAAAACATACAAAATTATTAAAATATGAATGAAATAAATAAATAAATGAATACAAATAAAAAAATATGTCGTCGCTGTTCTCATTATTCAATCATTTAGTTATTTAAAATTAAAATTGATTAAAAGTAAAATCAAAATTTAAATGAAAAATTATTAAAAATAAAAAAATATTAATTACTATTATAATTATTTAGACAATTAATTATTTAAAATTAAAATAAAAATTTAAAAAAAAAATCACTAATATCATTATTTAGACATTTAGTTATTTAAAATTAAAATTAATTAAAAGTAAAATCAAAATTTAAATGAAAAAGTATTAAAAATAAATAAATATTAATTACTATTATAATTATTTAGACAATTAATTATTTAAAATTTAAATTAAAAAATTAAAAAAAAATCACTAATATCATTATTTAGACATTTAATTATTTAAAATTAAAATTAAAAAAAAAAAATCAACAACAAAAAAAAATCACCATTATCATAATTTAGACATTTATCATAATTTAGACATTTAATTATTTAAAATTAAAATTACAATAAAAAATAAAAAAAATCATTAAAAAAAAACGCAAGTGTCAAACGTTAGCATGCTCATATAAGAGAATCTGGCAAAAAATAACGACTGCTTGCTTGGCAGCAGGCCTACTCGGTGGCCTAAAGTGTTGCAAGTTCAAACCCCGGCCGAGTCATACCAAAGACTATAAAAATGGGAGCCATTACCTCCCTGCTTGGCACTCAGCATCAAGGGTTGGAATTGGGGGTTATATTCCAAACAATCATTCCTGGGCGTGGCCACCGCTGCTGCTCACTGCTCCCCTACAAAATTCACATACAAAATTATTAAAATATAAATGAAATAAATACAAATAAAAAAATATGTCATCACCATTCTCATTATTTAATAATTTAGTTATTTTAAATTAATTAAAAGTAAAATCGAAATTTAAATAAAAAAATATTAAAAATTAAAAAATAATAATCACTATTATTATTTAGACATTTAATTATTTAAAATAAAAATTAAAAAAAATTACAAATAAAAAAAATCACTATTATCATTATTTAAACATTTAATTATTTAAAATTAAAATTTGAATCAAAATAAAATAAAAATTTAAATTAAAAAAATCACTATTATCATAATTTAGACATTTGATTATTTAAAATTAAAATTAAAATAAATTAAAAAAAACTAAAAAAAAAAACGCAAGCTTCATACATTAGCATGCTCATGTAAGAGAATCTGGCAAAAAATAACGGCCGCTTGCTTGGCAGCAGGCCTACTCGGTGACCTAGTGGTTAGAAAGTTGCGAGTTCAAATCCCGGCCGAGTCATACCAAAGACTATAAAAATGGGAGCCATTACCTCCCTGCTTGGCACTCAGCATCAAGGGTTGGAATTGGGGGTTATATTCCAAGCAATAATTCCTGGGCGTGGCCACCGCTGCTGCTCACTGCTCCCCTACAAAATTAACATACACAATTATTCAAATATACATTTAAAAAAATATATATTTAATCACTACTATCATTATCTAATCATTTATTTATTTTAAATTAAAATTAACATTAATTAACATTTTAATTAAAACGAACTATTATTTTTTTTTAAATCATCACTATAATCATTATTTAATCATTTAATATTTAAAAGTAAAATTAATTAAAATCACAATTAAAATTAATTAAAATTAAAATAAAAAAATGTTAAAAAAAAAATATTACAAAAAATATTTAATCACTATTATCATTATTTAATCATTTTATCATTTGAAATTAAAATCTAAATTATAATTAAAATTATAATAAAAAAATATAAAAAATAATTTAAAAAAACGCAAGCATCAAACGTAAGCATGCTAATAAAGGAACAAGGGTGATGGGTCAAATGCAGAGGACAAATTTCCCCACACTTAGTGTGTGTGTGACAATAATTGGTATTTTAACTTTAAGTAAAAGGATTTAATTGTGGTAATTGACTCTGCTTTGCCAAGGAAGAGGAGGTTCAGAGCCCGGAGATCTCACAGCGAGTTCACCACGCCACTGACGAGGAGAAGCTGGCGTCCACGGGCATCGTGGGTCAGACCGCAGACCACCACCAGCCCAGAGGGGAGCCGGACCATGCCAACAAGAAGCCAATCATGCCCATCGAAGATGGTATTTTCTTTTCTGACACTACAATAATATCAAGTTCAAATAATTAAAAAGCAAAAAGTCCCATTTCAATTCCATATTTATTATTGTTTTGTTATGTTTTCATTGCCTGATTTACTCATTTAAGTCTGATTTGACTTCCGTTTTCATGAATACAGCATACAGGATGTATCAACAACACCCGGAATACTGGGAGCTGAAGACGCAAATGTGATTTATCAACACTCACCACCGTTGTGGGAGCACTATTTAGCATATGATTTAGCAGGTGTGGGACAAGAAATACACCAAATATTAGACAAATTGTCTATTCAGCAACATCCTTTTATAATTTGGTCGCGGCCGGATGAGTTAAGGGGCTGAATGAAACCAATTCAATTAATGCGTTTAAGTGTCAATTGACTTTTTTATTAGCAAGCGGTGATTTACAGATTGTAGCTTAGTTGCTAATTTACATCTGCAACCACTTGCCAAAGAAAATGTGTTATATAACTTGTCTATAATAGCCACCTGTCTATAGTGGCCACCTGTCTTTAGTGGCCACCTGTCTATAGTGGCCACCTGTCTATAGTGGCCACCTGTCTATAGTGGCCACCTGTCTTTAGTGGCCACCTGTCTATAGTAGCCACCTGTCTTTAGTGGCCATCCGTCTTTAGTGGTCACCTGTCTATAGTGGCCACCTGTCTTTAGTGGCCACCTGTCTATAGTAGCCACCTGTCTTTAGTGGGCATCCGTCTTTAGTGGTCACCTGTCTATAGTGGCCACCTGTCTTTAGTGGCCATCTGTCTTTAGTGGCCATCTGTCTTTAGTGGCCATCTGTCTTTAGTGGCCATCTGTCTTTAGTGGCCATCCGTCTTTAGTGGCCACCTGTCTATAGTGGCCACCTGTCTTTAGTGGCCATCTGTCTTTAGTGGCCATCTGTCTTTAGTTGCCATCTGTCTTTAGTGGCCACCTGTCTATAGTGGCCACCTGTCTTTAGTGGCCATCTGTCTATAGTAGCCACCTGTCTTTAGTGGCCATCTGTCTTTAGTGGCCATCTGTCTTTAGTTGCCATCTGTCTTTAGTGGCCACCTGTCTATAGTGGCCACCTGTCTTTAGTGGCCATCTGTCTATAGTAGCCACCTGTCAATAGTGGCCATCTGTCTATAGTAACCACCTGTCTATAGCAGCCACCTGTCTATAGTAGCCACCTGTCTATAGTGGCCACCTGTCTATAGTAGCCATCTGTCTATAGTAGCCACCTGTCAATAGTGGCCATCTGTCTATAGTAGCCACCTGTCTTAAGTGGCCATCTGTCTATAGTAGCCACCTGTCTTTAGTAGCCATCTGTCTATAGTGGCCACCTGTCTATAGTAGCCACCTGTCTATAATGGTCACCTGTCTATAGTAGCCACCTGTCTTTAGTGGCCATCTGTCTATAGTAGCCACCTGTCTATAGTAGCCACCTGTCTATAGTAGCCACCTGTCTTTAGTGGCCATCTGTCTGTAGTAGCCACCTGTCTTTAGTGGCCATCTGTCTATAGTAGCCACTTGTCTTTAGTGGCCATCTGTCTATAGTGGCCATCTGTCTATAGTAGCCACCTGTCTTTAGAGGCCATCTGTCTATAGTAGCCACCTGTCTATAGTAGCCATCTGTCTATAGTGGCCACCTGTCTATCGTAGCCACCTGTCTATAATGGTCACCTGTCTATATTAGCCACCTGTCTTTAGTGGCCATCTGTCCATAGTAGCCACCTGTCTATAGTGGCCACCTGTCTATAATAGTCACCTGTCTATAATGGCCACCTGTCTTTAGTGGCCACCTGTCTATAGTAGCCACCTGTATATAGTAGCCACCTGCCTATAATGGTCACCTGTCTATAATGGTCACCTGTCTATAGTGGCCACCTGTCTATAATGGCCACCTGTCTATAGTGGCCACCTGTCTATAGTGGCCACCTGTCTACAGTGGCCACCTGTCTACAGTGGCCACCTGTCTTTAGTGGCCACCTGTCTATAATGGCCACCTGTCTATAGTGGTCACCTGTCTATAATGGTCACCTGTCTACTGTGGCCACCTGTCTACACTTGCCACCTGTATATAGTGGCCACCTATCTATACTTGACACCTGTCTATAATAGCCACCTGTCTATAATGGTCACCTGTCTATAATGGCCACCTGTCTATAGTGGCCACCTGTCTATAGTAGCCACCTGTCTATAGTAGCCACCTGTCTTTAGTGGCCATCTGTCTATAGTAGCCACCTGTCTATAGTGGCCACCTGTCTACAGTGGCCACCTGTCTTTAGTGGCCATCTGTCTATAGTAGCCACCTGTCTATAGTGGCCACCTGTCTATAATGGCCACCTGTCTATAGTGGTCACCTGTCTATAATGGTCACCTGTCTACAGTGGCCACCTGTCTACACTTGCCACCTGTATATAGTAGCCACCTGTCTATAGTAGCCACCTGTCTATAGTAGCCACCTGTCTATAATGGTCACCTGTCTATAATGGTCACCTGTCTATAATGGCCACCTGTCTTTAGTGGCCACCTGTCTACAGTGGCCATCTGTCTTTAGTGGCCATCTGTCTATAGTAGCCACCTGTCTATAGTGGCCACCTGTCTATAGTGGCCACCTGTCTATAGTGGTCACCTGTCTATAATGGTCACCTGTCTACAGTGGCCACCTGTCTACACTTGCCACCTGTATATAGTAGACACCTGTCTATAGTAACCACCTGTCTATAGTAGCCACCTGTCTATAATGGTCACCTGTCTATAATGGTCACCTGTCTATAATGGCCACCTGTCTTTAGTGGCCACCTGTCTGTCTATAATGGTCACCTGTCTTTAGTGGCCATCTGTCTATAGTAGCCACCTGTCTATAGTGGCCGTCTGTCCATAGTGGCCACCTGTCTATAGTAGCCACCTGTCTATAATGGTCACCTGCCTATAGTAGCCACCTGTCTTTAGTGGCCATCTGTCTATAGTAGCCACCTGTCTATAGTGGCCGTCTGTCCATAGTGGCCACCTGTCTATAGTAGCCACCTGTCTATAATGGTCACCTGCCTATAGTAGCCACCTGTCTATAGTAGCCACCTGTCTTTAGTGGCCATCTGTCTATAGTAGCCACCTGTTTATAGTAGCCACCTGTCTATAGTAGCCACCTGTCTTAAGTGGCCATCTGTCTATAGTAGCCACCTGTCTTTAGTGGCCATCTGTCTATAGTGGCCACATGTCTATAGTAGCCACCTGTCTATAATGGTCACCTGTCTATAGTAGCCACCTGTCTATAGTAGCCACCTGTCTATAGTAGTCACCTGTCTTTAGTGGCCATCTGTCTATAGTAGCCACCTGTCTTTAGTGGCCATCTGTCTATAGTAGCCACCTGTCTTTAGTGGCCATCTGTCTATAGTAGCCACTTGTCTTTAGTGGCTTTCTGTCTATAGTAGCCACCTGTCTTTAGTGGCCATCTGTCTATAGTAGCCACCTGTCTTTAGTGGCCACCTGTCTATAGTAGCCACTTGTCTTTAGTGGCCATCTGTCTATAGTGGCCATCTGTCTATAGTAGCCACCTGTCTTTAGAGGCCATCTGTCTATAGTAGCCACCTGTCTATAGTAGCCATCTGTCTATAGTGGCCACCTGTCTATAGTAGCCCCCTGTCTATAGTAGCCATCTGTCTATAGTAGCCACCTGTCTATAGTGGCCACCTGTCTATAATAGTCACCTGTCTATATTAGCCACCTGTCTTTAGTGGCCATCTGTCTATAGTAGCCACCTGTCTATAGTAGCCATCTGTCTATAGTGGCCACCTGTCTATAGTAGCCACCTGTCTATAGTAGCCATCTGTCTATAGTAGCCACCTGTCTATAGTGGCCACCTGTCTATAATAGTCACCTGTCTATATTAGCCACCTGTCTTTAGTGGCCATCCGTCTATAGTAGCCACCTGTCTATAGTGGCCACCTGTCTATAATAGTCACCTGTCTATAATGGCCACCTGTCTTTAGTGGCCACCTGTCTATAGTAGCCACCTGTATATAGTAGCCACCTGCCTATAATGGTCACCTGTCTATAGTGGCCACCTGTCTATAATGGCCACCTGTCTATAGTGGCCACTTGTCTATAGTAGCCACCTGTCTTTAGTGGCCATCTGTCTATAGTAGCCACCTGTCTTTAGTGGCCATCTGTCTATAGTAGCCACCTGTCTATAGTGGCCACCTGTCTACAGTGGCCACCTGTCTACAGTGGCCACCTGTCTTTAGTGGCCACCTGTCTATAATGGCCACCTGTCTATAGTGGTCACCTGTCTATAATGGTCACCTGTCTACAGTGGCCACCTGTCTACACTTGCCACCTGTATATAGTGGCCACCTATCTATACTTGACACCTGTCTATAATAGCCACCTGTCTATAATGGTCACCTGTCTATAATGGCCACCTGTCTATAGTGGCCACCTGTCTATAGTAGCCACCTGTCTTTAGTGGCCATCTGTCTATAGTAGCCACCTGTCTATAGTGGCCACCTGTCTACAGTGGCCACCTGTCTTTAGTGGCCATCTGTTTATAGTAGCCACCTGTCTATAGTGGCCACCTGTCTATAATGGCCACCTGTCTATAGTGGTCACCTGTCTATAATGGTCACCTGTCTACAGTGGCCACCTGTCTATACTTGCCACCTGTATATAGTGGCCACCTATCTATACTTGACACCTGTCTATAATAGCCACCTGTCTATAATGGTCACCTGTCTATAATGGCCACCTGTCTATAGTGGCCACCTGTCTATAGTAGCCACCTGTCTTTAGTGGCCATCTGTCTTTAGTGGCCATCTGTCTATAGTAGCCACCTGTCTATAGTGGCCACCTGTCTACAGTGGCCACCTGTCTTTAGTGGCCATCTGTCTATAGTAGTCACCTGTCTATAGTGGCCACCTGTCTATAATGGCCACCTGTCTATAGTGGTCACCTGTCTATAATGGTCACCTGTCTACAGTGGCCACCTGTCTACACTTGCCACCTGTATATAGTGGCCACCTATCTATACTTGACACCTGTCTATAATAGCCACCTGTCTATAATGGTCACCTGTCTATAATGGCCACCTATCTATACTTGACACCTGTCTATAATGGTCACCTGTCTATAATGGTCACCTGTCTATACTTGACACCTGTATATAGTGGCCACCAGTCTATGGTGGTCACTTGCCACAGAAAATGTGTTATCTACCTTGTCTATAGTGGATCGGTGGATGGGATCCAACTTAGGGTTTTGATCGGTGGATTAGATCAAATTTAGGGTTTTGATCGGTGGATGACATCCAACTTAGGCTTGGTAGTCGCCACTTTTCCTTCAATCTTGTTTTGTTCCCCCACAAAGATGAGGAGACCAAGAAGGTCCACTGCGAGGAGCAGAAGAACACGAGTGCTTCCAAAGAAGATGTAGTAAGTCAGCTCTCTTCATCTTGTGTGACTTTTATGTTTAGTTTGGAATCTCTGGAGGGAAACACACACAAGTCCATCATTTCACCTCAGACAGTATTGATTAATCATGATTTGAATACGCTTATGCCTTATTTCAACTGTGCTTTCAAACTAGAGCCTCTTTTATATCCTGCAAATTGTAAACATGGCACCTGTGCCTTTTACACAGAACTTTAGTCAAGCAGAGTATTGCCAACACTCTGCCTGAAGATGGTGAACATCTGCAGAAAAATACCTTTTTTGAAAGATTTGAAGTTAAAAATGTACATAATTGATGCAGAGTTGCATGTTTAGTCCAATGAGGCCCACAGTCTCTGCTACCTTGCATTTATAAACGGCGGTCTGAGGCCAAATGGATAATATTCACGTGTTTTTGGACGTTCCACAGTGTGAGACATGCGAGGATGTGACCAGTGCCATCGACACAGAGGTTGTGTCTGCAGACAAAGTCCCCCAGAGCGAGATGGACAAAGCTGCAGTGCTCGCTCTCATCAGAGATGAGGTAGGCGACTCCCTCTGGAGGAAATATCCACAAACATATCATCCCTTTCCAGCCCGGTCTCCCATCTTCGTGCCCTTTCTTCTCATCCTCAGATCATCGCTAAAGAGGTGGAGGTCGACGAGTGGAAGACAAAGTACGAGCAGAGCCGAGCTGAGGTTCTGGAGATGAGGTGGGAAGCAAAGATCTGGTGATGTAGACCGGTGGGCAAAAGTTTACGTACAATTGTAAAGAACATCACGTCATGGCTGTCTTGAGTTTTCACTCATTTGTACAACTCTTATTTTTTTGTGATGAAGTAATTGCAGCACATACTTGTTGGTCACTAAAAACATTCATGAAGTTTGCTTCTTTTATTCATTTGTTTGTCTTGTCTTTGTGATCATGTTCTGTTTGTTTAATTAGGGTCCGCAGGCCCATTGCAAAAGGACTCCTGTGGGGGTCCGCAGGCCCATTGCAAAAGGACTCCACAGGAGTCATTTTGCAATGGGCCAAGGACCCTATTGAAACTGTAACGTTTTATAATTAGGGTCCGCCCTGCCCATGGCAAAGGACTCCTGGGCCAAGGACTCTATTGAAACTGTAACGTTTTATTATTAGGGTCCGCCCTGCCTATGGCAAAGGACTCCTGGGCCAAGGACCCTATTGAAACTGTAACGTTTTATTATTAGGGTCCGCCCTGCCCATGGCAAAGGACTCCACAGGAGTCCTTTGGAGGTGGGAGGGGCCTATCCCCAAGTGCATGTCTTTGGAGAAGGGAGGGGCCTATCCCCAGGTGCATGTCTTTGGAGAAGGGAGGGGCCTATCTCCAGGTGCATGTCTTTGGAGAAGGGAGGGGCCTAACCCCAGGTGCATGTCTT
>NC_084626.1:44918613-44938613 GCF_033978795.1 Nerophis ophidion
CTTCAGTCTGGTGTGTCAAATACAGGAAATCATTCTTTACTCTTTGGTGCTCCCCCATACAGTTCTTCCCGCTCATACTGTGTTGCGTTTAGAATGTGAGTGTTGTAATCATGTCCCAAAAAGATATCGTTTAATTCATGATTTTTCCCAGAGCTACTCTAGCATTAGCATAGGTCCTATTCTTGAATGTCGTATTTGTCTCGTATTTTAGTTCCTCAGTACAAACTGACAGTTGTGTGTATGCGACAGGGCCAACGAGGAGATAGCGCAGGTACGATCCAAGGCCAACTCGGAGGGCGTGGCGCTGAATGCCAGCCTGAGGATGGAGCAGATGAAGGTGGACTCGCTGGAAAGAGCCGTCGTTCAGAAAGTACGATTTTACAATCGCAAAATGCTCCTCACAGTTAGAAGTACTATGCGGTTGGAATTTTTGTTGTGACCTCTGAGAGGCTGAGTTAGGTTCATCAAGATTCTCCATAGTTGTTTGTTTATGTGTGTCAACCGGGATAGGCTCAAGCTCACACACAAAAAAATGGATGGCGTGCTCATTCAACACTAGGGGGCAGTGTTGGATTTACTAAAGAAACCAGAGTTGGCCTGTCAATCAACAACATGCTTGTCTCTTGTCTCCAAACAGAATCAGGAGATTGAGGAACTCACGAAAATCTGCGACGAGCTCATCGCCAAACTTGGAACGGAATAAAATCACGTGGCATCACTTTTCAAAGACGGGCAGAAAACAACTGGCTCATGGTTGAGTGTGTGTGAGCATCAAATTCCAACACCTGCCTCCTTACAAAATATGGATTCAGACCAGAACTCAACAGGACTCTTTGGCATTTACAGGTCATGTACAAATAGACGAAAAAAAGACTTATTTCAGTCATTTTAGTATAAAAGTGAAATGCACACAGACTAATGCAGGGGTGTCCAAAATTTTTCCACTGAGGGCCGTACATGGAAAAATTAAAGCATGCGGGGGCCATTTTAATATTTTTCATATTCACAGAATATATGTATTTTTAAAATGTATTTTACCTTTAGGGGTCCCGGGGAACATGAAGGATCTCAGTTAATAAAATGTTGAAAATAAGTCAATTTTGTATTATTATTTTGTATATAACGCTTACCGTAAATATCTATATCTGTCAGGACTTGGACTACTTCAATGTTTATTTATATAGCCCCAAATCACAAATGTCTCAAAGGACTGCACAAATCATTACGACTACGACATCCTCGGAAGAACCCACAAAAACCCATTGATGACTTGGACTGTGGGATTTTTTGTTTTTCCAACGCAAAGGATAGTTGGCACGAGCGAGACGTGAATGTGAGTACATATTTATTTTTACACACTATAACTAACAGAAAAAGGCAAACAAAGGGCGCTCACAAGGAAGTACAAACACTGGGCTACTGAAAACAAAACTAGCACAATGGCATGATTATAGAGAAAAACTAAACTAAACAACTGTGACATAATGAAACCAAAAACTTACTTGACACGAGTAGGAGGGAAACAGCATGGCTAGGCATGAATGGAGTCGTGTAATAAAGTCGCCAGGATGACTTCCTGGCAACTTCGGGTTTAAATAATAGCTAAGATAATTACAAACAAAGGGCGCTCACAAGGAAGTACAAACACTTGGCTACTGAAAACAAAACTAGCACAATGGCATGATTATAGAGAAAAACAAAACCAAACAACTGTGACATAACGAAACCAAAAACTTACTTGACACGAGTAGGAGGGAAACAGCATGGCTAGGCATTAATGGAGTCGTGTAATAAAGTCGCCAGGACGACTTCCTGGCAACTTCGGGTTTAAATAATAGCTAAGATAATTACAAACAAAGGGCGCTCGCAAGGAAGTACAAACACTTGGCTACTGAAAACAAAACTAGCACAATGGCATGATTATAGAGAAAAACAAAACCAAACAACTGTGACATAACGAAACCAAAAACTTACTTGACACGAGCAGGAGGGAAACAGCATGGCTAGGCATGAATGGAGTCGTGTAATAAAGTCGCCAGGATGACTTCCTGGCAACTTCGGGTTTAAATAATAGCTAAGATAATTACAAACAAAGGGCGCTCACAAGGAAGTACAAACACTTGGCTACTGAAAACAAAACTAGCACAATGGCATGATTATAGACAAAAACAAAACTAAACAACTGCGACATAACGAAACCTAAAACTTACTTGACACGAGCAGGAGGGAAACAGCATGGCTAGGCATGAATGGAGTTGTGTAATAAAGTCGCCAGGAGGACTTCCTGGCAACTTCGGGTTTAAATAATAGCTAAGATGATTACAAACAGGTGTGAGACATGAAGACAAGGTGGAAACTAATGAGTTGGCATGGCAACAAAGAAAGCAAGGAAGTGCAGGAACAGGAACTGAGTGCCCAAAAAATAAAACAAAACATGAGAAAAACAGAACATGATCCCATGGGTGTGACAATATCATCTTTGAAAAAAAAACAAATTATTTTTTTTAATAGTAAAACTGGAATTTGCAGTATTTATTAATTAGAGCCCTAAAAGATCAATAATGCAGGACACCATTGATTTGAATTATTTTATATTTTTGAGTAATCACAGTGAAAAGATAAATAAAATACCACTAAGTATGTTTGGAATCCAAAAGGTGCCCCACTCAGAAAGTGATACAATTTTAATAGTTTTTTTTTTAAACTTTTAACACTTAAGTTACGAGATCAACTTCAGATATATCTGTCAATTTTTACGTTTAAACTGTTATTTTGTTTGTTTTCGGGTTTAAATAATAGCTAAGATAATTACAAACAGGTGTGAGACATGAAGACAAGGTGGAAACTAATGAGTTGGCATGGCAACAAAGGAAACAAAGAAGTGCAGGAACGGGGACTGAGTGTCCAAAAAATAAAACAAAACATGACAAAAACAGAACATGATCCCATAGCCGTGACAATATCAACTTAAAAAAAAAACACATTTGTTTTTTTAATAGTAAAACTGGAATTTGCAGTATTTAGTAATTAGAGCCCTAAAAGGACACCATTGATTTTAATTATTTTATATTTTTGAGTAATCCCAGTGAAAAGATAAATAAAATACCACTAAGTATGTTCGGAATCCAAAAGGTGCCCCACTCAGAAAGTGATACAATTTTAATAGTTTTTTTTATTTTTTACTTTTAACACTTAAGTTACAAGATCAACTTCAGATATATCTGTCAATTTTTACGTTTAAACTGTTATTTTGTTTGTTTTATGCTCTTTTGTCAAAGAAAACTTTATTTTTATATTGAAACTTCACAATACATGCAATATTTACCACATAAAACATTTTAAAGTGAAATATTACTAATTGGAGCTTTGAAAATAATTCATTATAACATGGATTTTTTTGTCATTATTTTTTATTTTTTTGCCATTGTTCAAAAAAAAAAAAAAAAAGACAAAAAAATTCATGTTAAAAGAACATAAAAAATAAAAAAGAACATTAAAAATATTGGAATGAGGTGAAATCTATCGAGAAAAAGTTGCAATGTTGACACAAAGTTGCCATGCGGGCTGTTTTTTTTTTCTTTTGTCTTTCATTATTTTTTATTTTTTTTGCCATTGTTCAAAAAAAAATAATGAAAGACAAAAGGAAAAAAAAACAGCCTGCATGGCTGTTTTGTGTCAACATTGCAACTTTTTCTCATTAGATTTCACCTCATTCCAATATTTTTAATATTCTTTTTTATGTTTGCAATAGCATTTCCAGAATGGTAAACAATTAGCTGCGGGCCGCACTTTGGACACCCCTGCTCTATATAATGCTGTAAAAAAACTAAAACAAATAATAAAATGGTTATGTATGACGTTATTATAAGTTATATTAAATGATGCATAATTGAGGTTACGACATCTCCAAATGTTCTCTTTGCATTCATGATGTTTGAGCTCATTTTCCATTCAGCGCAGAACCTGGAAATCATTATTTTATTGGTTGATATCAGAATCGGTATTTAAGAGTTGGACAATATCGGAATACCAGATATCGGCAAAAAAGCCATTATCGGACATCTGTAGTTTTAAAACAAAGACTCCACTGCTGGTTCATTTTTAGTTCTTCTGCCATTTTCGGACCCCGCGTTTAATTGGACACTTATGATTTGTTACAGAATGAAAGGGATCATGATTTAAAGCAAGGGTCACCAACGTGGTGCCCGCGGGCACCAGATGAGTCGCCCGCTGGCCTGTTCTAAAAATAGCTCAAATAGCAGCACTTACCAGTGAGCTGCCTCTATTTTTTAAATTGTATTTATTTACTAGCAAGCTGGTCTCGCTTTGCTCGACATTTTTAATTCTAAGAGAGACAAAACTCAAATAGAATTTGAAAATCCAAGAAAATATTTTAAAGACTTGGTCTTCACTTGTTTAAATACATTTATTTTTATTTTTTTTACTTTGCTTCTTATAACTTTCAGAAAGAGAATTTTAGAGAAAAAATACAACCTTAAAAAGGATTTTAGGATTTTTAAACACATATACCTTTTTACCTTTTAAATTCCTTCCTCTTCTTTCCTGACAATTTAAATCAATGTTCAAGTAAATTTATTTATTTTTTATTGTAAAGAATAATAAATACATTTTAATTTAATTCTTCATTTTAGCTTCTTTTTTTTCGACGAAGAATATTTGTGAAATATTTCTTCAAACTTATTATGATTAAAATTCAAAAAAATTATTCTGGCAAATCTAGAAAATCTGTAGAATTAAATTTAAATCTTATTTCAAAGTCTTTTAAATGTATTTTAAAAATGTTGTTCTGGAAAATCTAGAAGAAATAATGATTTGTCTTTGTTAGAAATATAGCTTGGTCCAATTTGTTATATATTCTAACAAAGTGCAGATTGGATTTTAACCTATTTAAATCATGTCATCAAAATTCTAAAAATAATCTTAATCACCTTAAATTCTATTTAAACATTTTTCTAAAAGATTCGAATTAGCTAGTTTTTCTCTTCTTTTTTTGGGGTTGAATTTTGAATATTAAAGAGTCAAAATTGAAGATGAACTATGCTTCAAAATTATATTTTCATTTTTTCCGTGTTTTCTCGTCTTTTAAACCGTTCAATTAAGTGTTTTTTTCATCATTTATTCTATACAAAAACTTTCTGTAAAAGGAAAAAATACGACGGAATGACAGACAGAAATACCCATTTTTTATAGATATAGATTTTTTCATTAAAGGTAAATTGAGCAAATTGGCTATTTCTGGCAATTTATTTAAGTGTGTATCAATCTGGTAGCCCTTCGCATTAATCAGTACCCAAGAAGTAGCTCTTGGTTTCAAAAAGGTTGGTGACCTCTGATTTAAAGGGAGTACACCATGATTTAAAGGGAGTACACCATGATTTAAAGGGAGTACACCATGCTTTAAAGGGAGTACATCATGATTTAAAGGGAGTACACCATTGTTTCAAGGGAGTACACCATGATTTAAAGGGAGTACACCATGATTTAAAGGAAGTACACCATGATTTAAAGGGAGTACACCATGATCTAAAGGGAGTACACCATGATTTAAAGGGAGTACACCATGCTTTCAAGGGAGTACACCATGATTTAAAGGGAGTACACCATGCTTTCAAGGGAGTACACCATGATTTAAAGGGAGTACACCATGATTTAAAGGGAGTACAGCATGATTTAAAGGGAGTACAGCATGATTTAAAGGGAGTACAGCATGATTTAAAGGGAGTACACCATTGTTTCAAGGGAGTACACCATGATTTAAAGGTAGTACACCATGATTTAAAGGGAGAACACCATGCTTTCAAGGGAGCACTCACAGTACATGTTGAGTACCTCCCCCAGAAAACTGCTCGTGTGACAGTGATGCTGTGTTGTAAATAAGTCGTATCTTCCATCCGTGAGTCCCAATCAACCGTGCCTTTGTCCATTTTGTACAACCAGTCAAAGTTGCGTACTCGATCCTCCAAAGTGTTCCACCCCCGTGACGTGAGAGTACCTTTTGACGACTCTGCAGTCAGAACGTGTTCTAGCCTTGACGGAATTCTCAGGTTGGATTCCTCCGGAGGGAACATCTGCGACTAACGTGATGGAACACTCGGCTCCTCCGTGGAAGCACAATTATTGCCAAGATCACGTCATCACAGATCCTGTTGCTGTGGTATTTTTTTTGCATTTAAAGAAGTGTGTGTATATTTATATTCTGTGAAAATACACCTATGCTGTATTTTGCTCATCATGTAAGTATAAATGGGAATACTGCTATGCTCACTTTGGATGTTGACGGCTATATTTTGTGCATTCCTGAATAAAGTCTTCATGTTTGGTTGTGTAAAGATGTTTGTTTTTACTTCCCAGAGAACTTGGCAGTTTTCAGTTGACTGAATATGTACGGAAGGGATATTTAAGGTATTTTCAAGATTGTAAGCCGCACCCACTAAATTCTAGAAGGAAAAACATGATTTATTTTCATATTTTAGCCGCACTGGACTAGAAGTGGCATATATATATATATATATATATACATATATATATATATATATGTATATGTATGTTGTGAAATTAGATATTTACATATATATATATATATATATATATATATATATAGTTCAGTTCCTGCACTTCCTTGTTTGTTTTGTTACCATAGCAGCTTATTAGTTTCACCTGTCATGTCACGCACCTGTTCAATCACTGGTATTATTTTTAAACCTGTAGTTGCCAAGTGTTCAGCCTGGCGACTTTACATATACCTCAACACCAATTATGCCAAGCCATGCTGTTTTCTCATTCCCTTGTCTCAGTCACAGTAAGTTTTTGTTATTCATGCCACAGTGCAAGTGTTTTGTTTCATGTTTACAGTTTATAGCCTTTGTGCTAGTCTTTTGTCTGTTTTCTAGTCAAGTTTGTTCTCCGCTCTCGTGCGCGCCTTTTGTTTGCTTCCTTTGTTTGTAATTTGTTGGTTTGAATAAATATGTACTCACATTCACGTCTCGCTCGTGCCAATTTTCCTTTGCGTTGGAAAAACAATCCACGCCCAAGTCCAAGTCCTGATAACGGGGGTTTGGGTTCGGTTCGGAGGTGTACCCAACGAGTTTCTACACGGACATATTAAGTAGCGTACCGCACGTTGTGTAAACAATGCACACGGCATGCTAGCAGCGACCGAGCTACGATAGACTGACTGTACCTCCTCTTTTCACCGAATATGTCATCTTTTGCCCGGCTGTCCGGGTGGAGTTTCTTAAATGCCTTAAATGTCCGGCGGTTTAAGTTAGGGTTGCGTGTATTTTCAATGTATGTTCGGGGTTAAGAAGGGGTTAAAAACAAAAAAAGTAGTGCGCACAGCAGCATTCGTGAAGGAGGGGCAGAGACAGAGAGCGAGAGAGTTATGATAAACGCGCTTGTGTTGCCAGGCTCTGCTTTTTATCCATAGATTTATCAGATTACATTTTTTATTATCTATAGTAGGGGTGTCAAAAGTGTGCCCCTGAAGCCATTTGCTGCCCACAGCTAATGTTTTAAAGGCCCACGGCACATTCTTAAAATACTATTAACAACGCCAAAAAAACGGAAATGCTGATTATCGGTCCTGCTAGACACCGAACTCTATTTAATAATACAACTCTAACATTTGACAACCAAACAATTAAACAAGGCGACACGGTAAAGAATCTGGGTATTATCTTCGACCCAACTCTCTCCTTTGAGGCACACATTAAAAGCGTTACTAAAACGGCCTTTTTTCATCTCCGTAATATCGCTAAAATTCGCTCCATTCTGTCCACTAAAGACGCTGAGATCATTATCCATGCGTTTGTTACGTCTCGCCTCGACTACTGTAACGTATTATTTTCGGGTCTCCCCATGTCTAGCATTAAAAGATTACAGTTGGTACAAAATGCGGCTGCTAGACTTTTGACAAGAACAAGAAAGTTTGATCACATTACGCCTGTACTGGCTCACCTGCACTGGCTTCCTGTGCACTTAAGATGTGACTTTAAGGTTTTACTACTTACGTATAAAATACTACACGGTCTAGCTCCATCTTATCTTGCCGATTGTATTGTACCATATGTCCCGGCAAGAAATCTGCGTTCAAAGGACTCCGGCTTATTAGTGATTCCCAAAGCCCAAAAAAAGTCTGCGGGCTATAGAGCATTTTCCGTTCGGGCTCCAGTACTCTGGAATGCCCTCCCGGTAACAGTTTGCGATGCCACCTCAGTAGAAGCATTTAAGTCTCACCTTAAAACTCATTTGTATACTCTAGCCTTTAAATAGACTCCCTTTTTAGACCAGTTGATCTGCCATTTCTTTTCTTTTTCTTCTATGTCCCACTCTCCCGTGTGGAGGGGGTCCGGTCCGATCCTGTGGCCATGTACTGCTCGCCTGTGTATCGGCTGGGGACATCTCTGCGCTGCTGGTCCGCCTACGCTTGGGATGGTTTCCTGCTGGCTCCGCTGTGAACGGGACTCTCGCTGCTGTGTCTTGGATCCTCTTTGGACTGGACTCTCGCGACTGTGTTGGATCCATTGTGGATTGAACTTTCACAGTATCATGTTAGATCCGCTCGACATCCATTGCTTTCCTCCTCTCTAAGGTTCTCATAGTCATCATTGTCACCGACGTCCCACTGGGTCATAATTGTCACCAATGTCCCACTGGGTGTGAGTTTTCCTTGCCCTTATGTGGGCCTACCGAGGATGTCGTGGTGGTTTGTGCAGCCCTTTGAGACACTAGTGATTTAGGGCTATATAAGCAAACATTGATTGATTGATTGATTGATATTAAAATCAACAAAAACATAAACAAAAGTGAAATAAAAAAGCTTAAAGGCTAAATATAATTTAGAAAAAGTTGCAACGCTGACTAATAAAACAAAGCTGTTTTTTTTTCTTTCAAACTGTCATTGCTCAAAACATAATATTAAATCAAAATCAATTTTATTATGAATTATTGACCTATCTAAGGTTCCCATTACTTCACATCAAATATTCCGCTAAGAAAAATATTTTTGGTGGAAGATTTTGCAAATTTGGTAGATAAATAACCAAAAAATGTATATTTAGTAATTTTCTTACTGTACCGAAAATTAACCGAACCGTGACCTCTGAACCGAGGTACGTACCGAACCAAAATTTTTCTGTACCGTTACACCCATTATATATATATATATATATATATATATATATATATATATATATATATATATATATATATATATATATATACATACATACATATACATATGTATATATATATATATATATATATATATATATATATATATACATACATACATACATACATACGTATATATATATATATATATATATATATATACATACATACATACATATACATATGTATATATATATATATATATATATATATATACATATACATATATACATATATATACATATATACATATACATACATACATATACATACATACACATATATATATACATACATACATACATACGCACATATATATATGTATATATATATATATATATATATGTATACTAAGTGTGTCATTATTTTGTCTTAGAAAGAAATATCCATCCATCCATCCATCCATTTTCTACCGCTTATTCCCTTTCAGGGTCGCGGGGGGCGCTGGCGCCTATCTCAGCTACAATCGGGTGGAAGGCGGAGTACACCCCGGACAAGTCGCCACCTCATCGCAGGGCCAACACAGATAGACAGACAACATTCACACTCACATTCACACACTAGGGACCATTTAGTGTTGCCAATCAACTTATCCCCAGGTGCATGTCTTTGGAAGTGGGAGGAAGCCGGAGTACCCACGCATTCACGGGGAGAACATGCAAACTCCACACAGAAAGATCCCGAGCCTGGATTTGAACCCAGGACTACAGGAACTCCGTATTGTGAGGCAGACGCACTAACCCCTCTGCCACCGTGAAGCCCTTAGAAAGAAATAATGACTTAGTAAATAAACTAAGTGTGTGATTATTTTGTCTTAGTACCGGTAAGTCAATATTTACTAAGTCAAAATAATGACACACTCAGTAGCTCAGGTAACTAGGACTGTTTTGTGTTTTGTTTTTACTTTAGGGAAAAAGATATCGGGATATATATCGTGTATTGACACTCAGCATATGGAGCGGAAAACACAACTAAAAATTGTGTAGTAAGTCAATATTTACTAAGTCAAATTAATGACTTACTGAAATAAAATGAAAATTATTATTATTATAATTTTTTTTTTAAGACTTTAGTTTAGGCAGTGGCTCTTTCATCAGGGTTTCCCTCTTTTATATCAGATCAGGGTTTCCCACGTTTTATATATATATATATATATATATATATATATGTAGGTGTGGGAAAAATCACAAGACTACTTCATCTCTACAGAACTGTTTCATGAGGGGTTCCATCAATCATCAGGAGATTTTGGGGAACCCCTCATGAAACAGTTCTGTAGAGATGAAGTAGTCTTGTGATTTTTCCCACACCTACATATTGCGCTCTACCACGGTATCGAGCACTATTCTCTGGATAATCCAATCAAGACATATATATATATATATATATATATATATATATATATTGGTGGTCAAAAGTGTACACACACTTGTAAAGGACATCATGTCATGGCTGTTTTGAGTTTCCAATCATTTCTACAACTCTTATTTTTTTTGTGATGTAGTGATTGGAGCACAAAAACATTCATGAAGTTTGCTTCTTTTATGAATTTATTATGGCTCTACTGAAAATGTGAGTAAATCTGCTGGGTCAAAAGTATACGTACAGCAATGTTAATATTAGCTTACATGTCCCTTGGCAAGTTTCACTGCAATAAGACACTTTTGGTAGCCATCCACAAGCTTCTACTTGAATTTTTAACAACTCCTCTTGACAAACTTGGTGCAGTTCAGCTAAATGTGTTGGTTTTCTGACATGGACTTGTTTCTTCAGCATTGTCCACACGTTTAAGTCAGGACTTTGGGAAGGCCATTCTAAAACCTTTATTCTAGCCGGATTTAGCCATTCCTTTACCACCTTTGACGTGTGTTTGGGGTCAATGTCCTGTTGGAACACCCAACTGCGCCCAAGACCCAACCTCCGGGCTGATGATTTTAGCTTGTCGTGAATAATTTGGAGGTAATCATTCTCTGTAAAGCACCAGTTCCATTGGCACCAAAACCGGCCCAGAGCATAACACTACCACCACCATGCTTGACGGTAGGTATGGTGTTCGTGGGATTGAAGGCCTCACCTTTTCTCCTCCAAACATATTGCTGGGTATTGTGGCCAAACAGTTCCATTTTTGTTTCATCTGACATCACATGAACAAAGACAAGACCTTCTGGAGGAAAGTTCTGTGGTCAGATGAAACATGTCGGTCCATGTCAGAAAACCAACACATTTAGCTGAGCTGCACCAATTTTGTCAAGAGGAGTGGTCAACAATTCAAGTAGAAGCTTGTGGATGGCTACCAAAAGTGTCTTATTGCAGTGAAACTTGCCAAGGGATATGTAAGCTAATATTAACATTGCTGTATGTATACTTTTTGTCAGGATTATTTGATGACGAACCCCAAGATGCAGAGATGGAGGCAGGCATGGAATGTGAAAACATATTTAATTAAAGCTGCAAGCAGCGTTAGTCGGGCCCGCCTTTGGCTGCTGCTGCTGAGACTCAAGCCCTGGTCTTAGTCAGACCTACATAGAAGTGTTTTATTCATGTCTCTACGATATTCCTAACAGAAGTTACAAGCAGTTTTGTCTGTGTTTTTTCTTAGGGGGCGCTAGAGCGCACTTTTGATTTTTGGGGTTTGGTTTTTTATCAGATGGCAATTTTCGCCAGTCCTAATGTGTGTGTAAAATTTGGTGAGTTTTGAAGCATGTTAAGGGGGTGAAATTACAGATCGTTTTTTCTGGATGTTGATGATAAATGGCTTTCGCTTTGCATAGTAGTGCTTTAACTTGCACCTTGAAGCATTTTAAGGGGGTCAAATTACAGCTCAAAGAGGCAAAAATGACATTTTTTAGGAAAATTTGCGCAGGTTTTTTTGATGGTGCGTAAAATCCAAACCGGAGCAGTATTCAAAACTCTTTCGATAACTTTTAATTAGAAGGGTTCAAACTCTCTTCTGTGCGAGTTTGAAGCTGAAACGACAAACACGCTCAGAGGAGATAACGTTTGAAAAAGGTGACGGGTGTTTACAAAACTTTTATTTTGAAGGGGTAATTTTTAACTTCCTGTTGATTTTTGCTGAAGGATGTTAATCATTAAAATGTAGGTCTAAGTGAGACCTACATGGAGGTTTTTGTTTCATGTCTTTCCGACATTCCTACGGGAAGTTACAAGCAGTTTTGTCTATGTTTTCTTCCTAGGAGCAGTTTTTTCTCTGTTTTATTCAAAAATTGCGCTACAGCGCAATTTTGAGTTTTGGGGTTTGGTTTTTTCATTATATCGCAATTTTTGTCAGTCCTGATGTGTGTGCCAAGTTTGGTGAGTTTTGAAGCATTTTAAGAGGGTCAAATTACAGCTCAAGGGGGCAAAAATTGCATTTTTTGCGAAAATTTTGCTTTAAAGGGGTTTTTGCCAACTTCCTGTTGATTTTTGCTATAGAAGTTTAAATTGGGAAATGTAGGTCTAAGTCAGACCTACATAGAGGTTTTTGTTTCATGTCTCTACGACATTCCTAACGGAAGTTACAAGCAGTCTGGTTTTTCTTTTCCTAGGGGGCGCTAGAACGCATTTTTTATTTTTGGGGTTTGGTTTTTCTATTAGATGGCAATTTTCGCCAGTTCTGATGAGTGTGTGAAATTTGGTGAGTTTTGAAGCATGTTCAGGGGGTCAAATTACAGTTCAAAGAGGCGTCGGAATAATAATAAATAAAGAATAATAAAACGCACAAAAAACAATAGGTCCTTTGGCCATTGCCAAAGGACTCCCTGTGGCCCATTGCCAAAGGACTCCCTGTGGGAGTCCTTTGGCAATGGGCCATGCGGGCCCTAATTAAATACTAAGACAAAAACAAAACCAAAAGGGTACAAACAAAAAGCACGCACATGGGCGGATATAACAAACTAAGGGCTATGAACAAACTAATCGGAAGCAGGGAACAAAAAACAGTAAGCTACAAAACATCTACCAAATATAGCATTCACACGACAAGTAGGAATGACAAGTAGAAAATTACAGCTGCAAGCAGCGTTGGTCGGGTCCGCCTTTGGCTGCTGCCCCCGAGACCCACGGCCGGGTAAGCGTTAGAAGATGCCTTGGAGCCACTATTTTGAGAATCTAATGCATTGTGAAAGTAATGCAGTTGTTGTATTGAAGTGAAAATATCAAACTTCCTGTTGATTAGAGTATGTTGATTATTAAAATGTAGGTCTAAGTGAGACCTACATAGTGGTTTTTGTTTCATGTCTCTCTGACATTCCTACCGGAAGTTACAAGCAGTTTTGTCTGTGTTTTCTTCCTAGGAGCAGTTTGTCCGTGTTGTATTCCTAGGGGGGCGGTAGAGCGCAATTTTGAGTTTTGAGGTTAGGTTTTTTCATCAGATCGCAATTTTTGCCAGACCTGATGTGTGTGTCAAGTTTGGTGAGTTTAGAAACATTTTAAGGGGGTCAAATAACAGCTCAAAGAGGCAAAAATGACATTTTTTAGGAGACTTTGCACAGGGGTTCTTTGAAGGCGCGTAAAATCAAAACCTGACAACTTATCAAAACTCTGTTCTATACTTGTAATCAGAAGGGTTCAATCCCTCTCCTGTGCGAGTTTGAAGCCAAAACAACAAACGCACTCAGAGGAGATAATGTTTGAAGAAAGGTGACCGGTTTTTACAAAACATTTGTTTTGAAGGGGCGATTGCAAACTTCCTGTTGATTTTTGTTGGGGGTTGTTAATCTATGAAATGTAGGTCTAAGCAAGACCTACATAGAAGTTTTTGTTTCATGTCTTTCCGACGTTCCTACCGGAAGTTACAAGCAGTTTTGTCTGTGTTTTCATTCTAGGAGCAGTTTTTTCAGTGTTTTGTTCAAAAATAGCGCTAGAGCGCAATTTTGAGTTTTGGGTTTTGGTTTTTTCATTACATCGCAATATTCTCCAGTCCTTATGTGTGCGCTAAGTTTGATGACTTTTGAAACATTTTAAAGGGATCAAATTACAGCGTAAAGAGGCAAAAATTGCATTTTTTGCGAAAATTTTATTTTGAAGGGGTTTTTGCCAACTTCCTGTAGATTTTTTCTGAAAGAAGTGAGTGTATGAAAATTGGGTCTAAGTCAGACCTACATAGGAGTTTTTGTTTCATGTCGCTATGACATTCCTAACAGAAGTTACATGCAGTTTTGTCTGTAATTTTTTCCTAGGGGGCGCTAGAGCGCAATTTTCGTTTTGGGGGATTGGTTGCTTAATATATTGGGAAGGTTTGCTATACCGACGTGTGTGTCAAATTTGGTGCGTTTTGAAGCATGTTAAGGGGGTCAAATTACAGCGCGTAGGTGCGGAATAATAATAAAACACAGCAGTTTCAATAGGGTCCTTGGCCCATGGCAAAGGACTCCTGTGGAGTCCTTTGCCATGGGCCAAGGACCCTAATGACATTGACACGACAGGAGTGACATGTGGCAACGACAATGATCCAGCCCTGACTGGAAGACAAAGTGGGTACAAATAGGAGCGGGCTGATTGACAACAGGTGTGGTGGCCAGGTGCCAATCAGCCGCAGATGAGGTGACAGCACACAGGGAGACAAACAGGAAGCTGAACCAAAATAAGAGCACTTGACAGGAACTAAAGACAGGAGATACTAAACACAGAGGAAACAAAGACAAATGCAGAGGAGAAAACTAAAACATAGACAAACTGTCAGGGGTAAGCCTGACACTTTTGACCCTCACATTTGGTAGAGCCATAATAAATCCATAAAAGAAGCAAACTTCATGAATGTGTTTTTGTGACCAACAAGTATGTGTTTCAATCACTCTATCACAAAAAAAAAAAAAAAATAAGAGTTGTAGAAATGATTGGAAACTCTAGACAGCCATGACATGATGTCCTTTACAAGTGGATGTAAACTTTTGACCACCACAGTAAAAAGTATGAGATCCACCTTTGTTATTTCCTGCCAGATGTCTGTTCCGTGTCAGCGTTCCTGCTTTTCGGGCAAACATGTCATTAGTGGCGTTTTGTTTGTCACCGCCATGACTCGGTCTGGCTTCTGCAAAACATGACCCGTGTCAGTCTGTGAAGCGTCACAAAAAGGTGAGGCGGGGTCAAGTTATGCGTTTGACGTTTCTGTTGCAACTTGACTTACAAATGCAGGATGAGGCAACCTTTCGGTAATTTCGGCAATTAACTAGCATTACTGTCAACATTGATCATTGTGCTAGTGTATGGCTGCATATAATAGTCCAGTGTTTTTCAACCTTTTTTGAGCCAGGGCACATTTTCTTTCATTGAAAAAATGTGGAGACACACCACCAGCAGAAATCCTTAAAAAATTCAAACTCAGCAGCTGATATTGACGGTAAAAAGTTGTTCTCCTAAGTGTTGGATAAGAATTCAAACCATAACCAAGCATGCATGACCATAGCTCTTGTCTCAAAGTCATTACGTCGAGACGTATTTGGAGTTTTTTGGTGTCTTCCTGTGTGACCGCTATTCGCCGCACCTGCTTTGTTTTAGCGATCATGAATATTCCAGTTTTTGTTCTTCTTTGCAGGGACATTGTCGATTGTCATGTCATGTTCGGATGTACTTTGTGGACGCCGTCTGCTCCACAGTAAGTCTTTGCTGTCGTCCAGCATTTTGTGTTTTGTTTACTTTGCAGCCAGGTCAGTTTTAGTTTCCTTTTGCATAGCCTTCCCTAAGCTTCAATGCCTTTTCTTAGCGGCATTTGCATTTTGTTTATTTTTGGTTTAAGCGTTAGATACTGTGGAGAGGCGGAGCGGAAGGGCACGCTGGAGCCCGGCCCAAGATGGCGGCAAGGAGGCGGAGAATGCGGCCGAGAGCGACGCCGCAATCGTGTGCAGGTGTGTGGATCGCGCACCAGTAGACAATTAACCTGTCTCCTCACGATGTATAAAAGGGGAGAAGGAGGAGAGATCAGGGCAGAAGGAGGAGGAGAGCCCGCAGCAGCGACCGAGGAACGGAAACAAAGAGCAGACGAGGACGACGACGGCTGAAAAGCGGACCGTGAGAGAGCAGGAGAAGAGGAGCAGCTGAAAAACGATTCGACCTGAAGACAAAGCTTAATTATTGGGGGGCCACTCGCCGTCCCCCCCCACCACCTGGTCCGCTAGCGCCTGCAGGAGTCGGTAATTCTGACGGCTGCTTTCCGCGAGGCCGGCCAGTGCGCCCACGAGAGCCCACAGGGGATCGTCCTCCCCTGCCTCCGGTGGTCCAGCCAGGTTGGGCGCCAAATGGGAACGACTTTTGCCGTCGTCACTCGGGTTCCATGGACCACTCAGAAAGGACATTGCTTTTGAGCAGGTTTGACGCTTTTATTTTATTAAATAAAGCTTTGTCTTCAGGTCGGATCGCTTTTAAGCTGCTCCTCTCCTGCTCGCTCACAGTCCGCTTTTCAGGAGCCTATCCCAGCTGCAATCGGGCGGAAGGCGGTGTAGACCCTGGACAATTTTCACCACCTCCTCGCAGGGCCAACACAACCCAAATAGGTGAAATTACATAATCTCCCATGGCACACCAGACTGTATCTCACGGCACACTAGTGTGCCGCGGCACAGTGGTTGAAAAACACTGGAATATTCAATAACATTATCACCGTCCAGTAAATACACGTCTCAAAACACACGCATCCAATAGTTTTCATTTGACATTACATTCATTTATTTTATTTTTCATTTATTTTATAAACCCTGCGATGATGTGGCGACTTGTCCAGGGTGTACGCCGCCTTCTGCGCGATTGTAGCTGAGATTGGCACCAGCGCCCCCCGCCACCTCAAAGGGAATAAGCGGTAGAAAATGGATGGATTTTATAAACCTTTATTTATAAGTTGCAACATTCTCATGCAAAAAAAATATGCAAAATAAAGTAGCAAGAAACATGCTGTGGATAAGCGGAGCCGGTGAACGAGCAGCAGGGCCCAAGATGGCGGCGAGGAGGCAGGGACCGCGACCGAGCGGAGAGGCGGGACGTGCCGGGAGCGACGCCACGATCGAGTTCATGTGCGTGAATCGCGCACCTGTAAGCACTCGGTGTATCTCCTCTCAATGTATAAAAGGGGAGAAGGAGGAGAGATGAAGGCGAAAGGAGTTGGAGAGCTTGCAGCAGCGGATGAAGAGCTGAAGCGAGAAAAAGCAAGACGGCGACGACGAAGACGAGGCCGACTGAAGAGCGACACGGAGGAGCGAGCAGTGGGAGCGGCGACGGCGCAAAAGACTTTCTTTATTTGAAAAAATAAACAAGAGTCAAACCTGCTAAAGCAATGTCCTTCCTGGGTGGTCCATGGAACCCGTGCGACGGCAAGAGTCCGTCACATACGTCAATAATGAATAAAGCAAAACATGTTCTAGACCAAAAAAATCACTTCATATTCTTTACTGCTCACTAGTGTTACATATCTGAGTTATTGTGTAGAAATACGGGGAAATAATTACAAAAGTACACTTCATTCATCAACCGTGTTACAAAAAAGATCAGTTATAATCATGTTGGATACAGAGAACATAAAAATTTTGTATTTAATGAATCAAAAATACTGAAATTCCACAACATAGTGAATTTGCAAACAGCTAAAATGATACACAAAGCAAACTATAACTTGCTAGCCATGAATAGACAACAATTCTTCTCAACAAAAGAGGAGGAATATAATCTTACAGAAAAATGTCGTTTCAAACATTTGTACGCACGTACAACACTTAGGACCTTCAGTATGTGGAATTAAATGATGGCATGGATTAAGCAAAGCAATCCAACAATGTACTTATATGACCCATTTCAAGAAACTCTTCATACTTAAAGTGCTCACAAAGTACAAAGAAAAAGAACCATGATAAATATTCTTAATTTATTTCATCCATCCATTCATTTTCTACATAATCTTACTCATCTCACCATATAAAATATAACTTACTACACCGAGTAGGTTTTATTTTTTATTAAGAACTTATGAAATGGATTAAACAAAGTAATCAGCATTTACCAACAATTGAGAAATAATAATATTGGACATTTGAACTAAAAAGGGGTCAAACTTGCAGAACTGACGTCATGTTTGTTAGGCTATGCGCACTTTCGCCACTGGGTGGTGTCCTGACGTCATGGGATTGAGCCTTATTATTATTATTATTATTATTATTTAAGTTATTTACTGAATCTGAATGAGACTATGGCTTTGCACTTTGATATATATATGTATATATATATATATATATATATATATATATATATATATATATATATATATATATATATATATATATATATATATATATATATATACCCCGCCTTCCGCCCGATTGTAGCTGAGATAGGCGCCAGCGCCCCCCACGACCCCGAAAGGGAATAAGCGGTAGAAAATGGATGGATGGATATATATATATATATATTCCCCCCCCCCTATTTTTGTTACTTTTAATTTACAACCACCTGGTGCTGTTTTGTACTGTTTTTATAATGTTTTGTAATGTTTATACTGTTGTTGGACTTATTTTGATTATTGTTTCTCAACTGTTTGTAAATGTAGAAATTTATAAATAAACAGAAAAAAAATTATATTTAAAAAAAATATACAGGTATATCATTGTTATTATTTTTATTTTGAGAAAATAAAACAAAAAATTTGAAAAGGAATTTTACTTTTGCCACCTCTTTATACTGTTGAATAAGTTTTATATTAAAAAATGTCAGTTTCTCAATACCTGACCTTTAAAAAAAGAATTAGACCTTTACGTTAAAACACTCTACCTCTAACAACCAAAAAGCTGTGAAAACGATGATGCTGTGTTCCAAATTTAGGTTATTTACTGAAACGGAGTAGGCCTATGGTTTTGTACTTTGTTTGTTATATTTATATATTTTGCATTCTATTTTAGTTACTTTGAATTTACAACCCCCTGGAGCTGTTTTGTACTGTTTTTGTACTTACTTTGATTATTACAGGGGTCTCAGACACTCGGCCCCCACCTTAGTAAGAAAGTTTAATGTTAGTGCGGCCCGCAAGTTTTATACGAATGGCACTTGACGGCGTTGTGTTATTTGAATCCAAACGGGCTCTTTCAACGTTTTGGGTTGCCTACCCCTGCATTAGTGGAAAAGCGGCAAATGAGTGAAAGCGACAAAATGGCTCTTTCAACATTCTGGGTTGCCTACCCCTGCATTAGTGGAAAAGCGGCAAATGAGTGAAAGCGACAGAGACGGGTTTTTTTTTTTTTACGTGCCTGGCTGCAGTCACACCACGACACCTGTCCGTCAGTAATAACAGTCCCCGATAACCTGGACCAATTCAAACCGTTATTTGTTTTTTTTTATTGTTTAATTTGCATTGGTTCACACGATGAACACTACATATATTTCTATATGACGCCAGATAACACTCCGGGAGCCGTTAATTTTTTGCGCTCGCTATCCTGGTACTTTCCCGGCTATTATCTGCCGACCGCCGTGTTGCAGTAGGGAGGAAAAGCGGAACGACACACATTGCGGACATAACATTATTCTCCATGCCCCGGCTAAATACAAATATATTCCACAACCCCAAGCATGTCTTTTTCAAAGAGACTGGTTAGTGATGAGTAAATACAATTCCAGTAAAAGTGGGAGATCCAATATTTCTTTGTTGAGCACAGCGGCACCCCGACGTGTCGTATTTGCACAAAGAGACTTGCGGTGCAAAAGGGATACAATTTGAAACGTCATTAAACAATTAAACATGCTGAGGAGTGTGCAACATTTTTTTGAAAGAATCTTTTCTTGCGGCCAAGCCTCAGCCAGACTCTGCCTTCAGTGGCCCCCGGGTGGAGTGAGTTTGA
>NC_084626.1:44941113-44971113 GCF_033978795.1 Nerophis ophidion
ATCCATCCATCCATTTTCAACCACATTTTTATTCATTTAAATACAATTAACTTAACTCAAATTAACATTAATGAACTTCAACGTCAAATGGTGAAAGTGAACAAGCTTAAGAAGATCTGTTATTATTTTATCATCACCTTGTTGAGCTGTAGTTTTAATTAGCCCCCCCAATCCCTTTGAAGTTTGATACTAGTGTTATGTACTTTACTTGAGAGCCATTGTTTGTTTAGCACTATTTAAAAATAAAATTAAAATAAATACCAGTCACAACATATAAGTTCCAGTACAATGCATGTGAGTCAAACATTTATGAATACAATAATGTTTTAATTTTTTTAACCAGAGATTATATAAACAACATTGATTGATTGATTGATTGATTGAAGCTTTTATTAGTAGATTGTGCAGTTCAGTACATATTACGTACAATTGACCACTAAAACAGGGGTAGGGAACCTATGGCACTAGAGCCAGATGTGGCTCTTTTGATGACTGTATCTGGCTCTCGGATAAATCTTAGCTGACATTGCTTAACACGATATGTAAAGAATAATTCGATATGTAAAGAATAATTCCCTGGTAATCACAGTGTCAAAAATAAGGTTCAAAATATAAAACGTTCTCATGCATTTTCATCCATCCATCCGGTTTCTACCGCACCTGTTCAAGAAGTCGCAATAATGGTAAGAAGTGTTTTATTTATTGTTGGTTAGCCTCAGAATAACAATGTTGATAAAAAGAGTAAGAAACGTATTATACTCTAAAAATGTTGGTCTTTCTTAAAAATGCACGCATATAGTTGTATTCAGTTTTAAAAATAAATAGATTATATGGCTCTCACGGAAATACTTTTAAAAATATTTGGCTTGTATGGCTCTCTCAGCCAAAAAGGTTCCCGACCCCTGCACTAAATGGTAACACCCGAATACGTTTTTCAACTGGTTTAATTCATGGTAATGTGTGTATACATGTGTATTAGTTTCAAATGTTAGAAATCATGCTTCATGTTCTATTAGGGATGAGTGATACGGCCTAAAATCTACATCGGGATATACTTTTACCATGAATTGATTAAGGTGGATTAACTTAAACAAGTTGAAAAACGTATTCCGGTGTTACCATTTGGTGGTCAATTGTACGGAATATGTACTGTACTGTGCAATCTACTAATAAAAATCTCAAACAAACAATCATTGCTGCCTTATAAGACAGTGGTTCATTTTTTTAATTCAAGTACCCCCTAATCAGAGCAAAGCATTTTTGGTTGAAAAATAAAATACAGCACTATTTCATCAGTTTCTGATTTATTAAATTGTATAACAGTGCAAAATATTGCTCATTTGTAGTGGTCTTTATTGAACTATGGGGACGGCGTGGCGCAGTGGGAGAGTGGCCGTGCGCAACCCGAAGGTCACTGGTTCAAATCCCACCTAGAACCAACCTCGTCACGTCCGTTGTGTCCTGAGCAAGACACTTCACCCTTGCTCCTGATGGGTGCTGGTTAGCTTTGGGGATTGTAATAGAGATCCATCTGGATTCATCAACTTCATTCTAAACATTTCTTCTCAAAAAAATTTATCTTTAACATCAATATTTATGAAACATGTCCACAAAAAAATCTGGCTGTCAACACTGAATATTGCATTGTTGTATTTTTTTTGCACTGTTTATGAACTTACATTCATATTTTGTTGAAGTATTATTCAATAAATATATTTATAAAGGATTTTTTAATTGTTGCTATTTTTAGAATATTTAAACAAAAAAATCTCACATACCCCTTAGCATACCTTCAAGAACCCCCATTTGAGAACCAATGTTCTAAGTAACAAAGACTTCATTTAGAGTTATTTGGACACTAGGGGAACCTATTCTACATAAGTGATAAAGACTTAATTCAGAGTTATTTGGTTAGGGTTATGGTTAGAGGGTTAGGGTTATAATAAGGCTATGCCGAATAAGGCATTAATAAGAACTTAATGACTAGTTAAGAGCCAATATGTTACTAATTTGCATGTTAATAAGCACTTATATTAATGGTGAATATGTTCCCCATACTAAAGTGTTACCATGTTTTTTTTGCTGGTGCACAAAATGAACAAAACCAACACAGTGCATAAACTCCCAACAAATTACACACCTGGGTCGGGAACCTTTTTGGCTGAGAGAGCCAAGAATCCAAATATTTTAAAATGTATTTC
Source organism: Nerophis ophidion (assembly GCF_033978795.1). Lineage (NCBI taxonomy): Eukaryota > Metazoa > Chordata > Actinopteri > Syngnathiformes > Syngnathidae > Nerophis > Nerophis ophidion. The sequence continues at coordinate 44,943,315 of NC_084626.1, forward strand.
CGTGAGAGCCGTATAATAACTGAACGCATGCATTTTTAAGTAAGACCAACATTTCTAGATTATAATAGGTCTCTTATTCTTTGTAATAACATTGTTATTCTGAAGCTAACTGTAGAGGGGGCGTGGCCTGCGGGACTGCAGCGAAGCGGGTTGTGGCCAGGACCGACCAGCCTCGAAATCAGCAACAGGTGCATAGAAGGCCCACCTGGGCCTTTTTATCTCATTTATAAGCAGCAGCCAGGAGGAGAGACGGGGTTAGGGCTGGAGCCAGAGTGCGAGCGAGAACGAAAGAGGAAAAAGACAATCGCTGGAAAGCAACTGAGAGACTTATTGAAAAATAAAAAAATTTCGTAGCACTGAAACAGGCTCTCATGTCGGTGCTTGGTGGTCTGAAGATACCCCAGGAGGGCAAACCCTAAACTAACCGATATTAAATAAATCACTTCTTACCCTTATTGCAACTTCTTGAACAAGTGCGGTAGAAAAAAGGATGGATGGATTCAAATGCATGAGCATGTTTTATATTTTGAACATTATTTTTAACAGTCTCAGCTCAGATTTATCCGAGAGCCAGATGCAGTTATCAAAAGAGCCACATCTGGCTCGCGAGCCATAGGTTCCCTACCCCTGAGTCAGCTGTTGCCGTATCCGTAATACGCCGATAGGGAGAAGTTTGTATTTACACGATGAGTCGGGTGTGTTTTGACCTCCGCCGAACCCCTGAGGCCGACTCACCGAACCCCTAGGGTTCGATCGAACCCTGGTTAAGAACCACTGTTCTAACACAACCTCGTGGTCAACAGTTTTAGGGACTCGTTTTTCCTGAAAGTTTCTTGAACTTTGGAAATTCTACTGTATTGAATGCTGTTTTGGATGTTTGAATATTCATGCTTTTTCCAAATCCAAATAAGAGGGATGAAACTGATCAGAAGGAGAAAGCCATTTGTGGTGTGTGGTAATGTAACCCAGAACAGTTTTTTAAAGAGTTCTATTTGGCTTAGTCACTGCCAGATATAATTTCAATTTACAGTATCAAGAAAAATACTGCCAAACAGAGATGTTACTTATTTGCTAACCATCTCTCTTTCTCAGTGACGGCCTAATAGAGAGCAAATGTTGGCTCCTGCAGGGACAGTCCTGCCCCGCTCGTTTATCTCAACAACACCCGGAGGCTCCTCGGCTGAGGTTCAGGGGAAAGTTGACTCCACCTCCATATTTCAAGACCAACCATTATGGTGTCAAAGGAGGGACCCAAATGCCCCTCGGGAGGAATGTTCCAGGACTAAACGAGGGGGGCGGAGGACAGTCCAAGTGACAGGGAGACCTCCACGTCACTTTACAGCTTTTAGAGTTGACGTCATAGCAACCGGCAAACAAAGCTGAGTGGGAGCACGCAGGAGAAAGTAACCTGGGGAGCATGTCCAGTAAATCACAGTTCTGCGTGAGACATATGCTTCCTCGGGATTAAACATCTGTTTGACAGTTTAGCGTGAGGAAGGAGTGATGCTCAATATTGGCATGCACTGTCTATGTACAGTAGGCACTATCTAACCACATACCAATATAACTACAGGCCGCGGAATTTCACTTTTTAAGGTCAAGGCAAGTGTTCCCTTAAAGTAATGCTCATATTTTAAGGCGCCAAGGCAAATTAGAAGGACTCCAAGGCAAACATTATTTTCTTTCCAGGCAGGGGCTCCAAAGCATGCATGCATAAATTTTATATATATATATATATATATATATATATATATATATATATATATATATATATATATATATATATATATATATATTAGGGCTGGGCAACGATTAAAAATTTTAATCGAAGTTAATCGCACTATTTCTCCGATTAATCGCAATTAACTGCATTGTATACGTAAAGCCCAATAATGAATTCAAAAGTAGTGTGTAGTGCACCTTTATTGGAATATTCTCCCACATGAACAAAAGCCCCAAAACATTTGTTGTGCAAACACAATTTAGATCAGTCCTTGTTAAACAGTAGCAGTTAAATAGCATATTTTATGAAAATCAACTCAAAAAATGTAAATACAAACATTTAAGCTTATTGCCACTGCCAGGGTATTTAAGTTATCCTGTTTGTTATGGAAAATAAATATAATCTACATACAAATCTCTGAGCCACAATCATAACATCTGAACAGGCAACTTCTGAGGTAACAGCAGAAATATTTTTTTTATCAGGGACCTTATGTTTAAAAAACCTATATTATAGGTAGTGGGCTGTTTTAGGGAATTGTGGATCAAATTATCTGTAGTAGCAATATTAATAATGTTGTGTTTATTCTGCGTAGTGCACTTAAAATAATTATGACCATATCTAGGAATTGATATGATGGGAATTTTCCGATTGTTTGCTTGGTGCTTTGATAAACTGAACGCATATACATGGTACTATATTGTGATGTTATGAGCCGGGGAAAAAAATAACTACCCTACCCAGCATGCAACAGGAGTGACGAGCATGCGCGATAGTCCGGTATAGGTTGTGTCGCCATGACGGCATCTTGTATGTTGTGATATGCACGCTCTGAAAGTAAACGTTAAGAACTCAGCCAACACTCCTGGTCTGCATTATTCATAAATAGACAGACAACACATATACTCCGCTGCTTCACAGGCCGCTGGATGTAGCCGGCAAAGTATTCCCATGCTAGCTAGCCGGTCTAGCAAGCACGCGTCATTCAGTCCAAAACGGCCCGATCTATCCACATTCAGAATTGTCTGGCGGTCGTAAGTGATCCCGGAGTGACCACGCTGTAAGCCAGCCATGAAATTTGCAGAATTGTCCGGTATTTTTGCCAAATGTTCCATCTTTACCAAGAGCCCCTCGACGCCGAAGTACATCCAGGAGATGCCATCTTGTTAAGAAAAGGCGTTAACAAAATAAAAGCATGTAAACAACATACGCAAATGTGCGATAAAATAATTGTCGGCGTTAATAGATTGATGAGTTAACGCGTAATTAACGCATTAATTTGCCCACCCCTAATATATATATATATATATATATATATATATATATCAGTGGTTCTTAACTTGGGTTCGATCGAACCCTAGGGCAGGGGTAGGGAACCTATGGCTCTAGAGCCAGATGTGGCTCTTTTGATGACTACATCTGGCTCTCAGATAAATCTTAGCTGACATTGCTTAACGCGATAATTATGAATCATTCCGCTGGTAATCACAGTGCTAAAAATAACGTGCACAATATAAAACATTCTCATGCATTTATATCCATCCATCCGTTTCCTACCGCACCTGTTCAAGAAGTCGCATTAATGGTAAGAAGTATTTTATGTCACGATGGGGGGGGGTTGCAGCTTTCTGCGTGGTCGTTCTCCCAGGAAGGCAGACGGACTACTCGGGACATGGCATTTAGGTAAAAACATGATTTAATTTTAACTAAAAAAAATATACGAGCAAAAATCGCTCACAGCGGAGGCACAACTTGGGCTAAAGAACAAAGCTAGCGCATAAACAGACCAAGAACATGAATCAAACAAAACTTACTTGGCATGGCATGAAGCACGGAACTATGGCAAGGCATGAAACAAGTCAGCACAGGGCGACTGACTGGCAAAGACAAGCTTTAATGCTGCCTCTGATTAGTGCTGGGGAAGCAGGTGAGCGGGCATTTTGTCCACCAGAGACAGGTGGACAAGATGAGTAACCAAGGAAACCAGACAAGCTCTAGACAGCACCGACTGACAACAATACATCAAGAGCAGTGTTTTGAGATGATCTAATTTCGCCTATTTGGGGTAAAAATATTTTTTGCACATTAGTAATTATAGTCCGCAATTGATGTATTGTTGTCAGTTGGTGCCGTCTAGAGCGCGTCAGAGTAACTGAGTAACAGTCTTCCTTATCAGTAGGTGGCAGCAGGTAGCTAATTGCTTTGTAGATGTCGGAAACAGCGGGAGGCAGGGTGCAGGTAAAAAGGTGTCTAATGCTTAAACCAAAAATAAACAAAATGTGAGAGCCGCTAAGAAAAGGTATTTAAGCTTAGGGAAGGCTATGCAGAACAAAACTATAACTGAACTGGCTACAAAGTAAACAAGAACAGAATGCTGGACGACAGCAAAGACTTACTGCAAAGACAATGTACATCCGAACATGACATGACAATCAAAAATGTCCACACAAAGAAAGATAAAAACAACTGAAAAATTCTTGATTGCTAAAACAAAGTAGATGCGGGAAATATCGCTCAAAAGAAGACATGAAACTTCTACAGGAAAATTACCAAAACAAAGAGAAAAAGCCACCCATATAGAAGCGCAAGACAAGAACTAAAACACTAGAGCTATATAGATGCATGCTTGGTTATGGTTTAACGTCATATCCAACAATTGCAACAACGACTTTTTACTGTCAACTGAGTTTCAAAAACTAAACTGAACTGGCTACAAAGTTAACAAAAACATAATGCTGGACGACAGCAAAGACTAACACAAAGTATATCCGAACATGACATGACAATCAGCAATGTCCCCACAAAGAAAGATAAAAACAAATGAAATATTATTGATTGCTAAAACAAAGCAGATGCAGGAAATATCGCTCAAAGGAAGACATGATACAGCTCCAGGAAAATACCGAAAAAAGCCACCAAAGTAGGAGCGCAAGACAAGAAGTAAAACACTACAAAGAAGAAAACAGCAAAATACTCAAAATAAGTCAGAGGGTGATGTGACAGTACACTTACTTTGAGACAAGAGCTATATTGTTATGGTTTAAAATCACATCCAACAATTACGACAACGACTTTTTACGTCAACTGAGTTTCGCTTTTTAATGATTTCTGCTGGTGGTGTGCCTCCGGATTTTTTTCAACGCCCATGCCACGTATGTTTGGGGGTTTTTTATGTCACAGTTATTGAGTTTTGTTTTTTGTCCATAGTTCTGCCTTTGTGCTAGTTTTTGTTTCCATTAGTCACGTTTGTTCTCCTTCCTTGTGCGCGCCTTTTGTTTGCTCCCTTTTTTGTAGTTTGTTAGTGGTAAAATAAAAGTTGTCTTTACCTTCACGCCATCTCCGGTCCAAGTTCACTTGCATCTCGGGAAAACAACCACCCCATAGTCCACGTATTGAAAGAGAGCAAGCCAGGAGCAGGTATGCAAATAGCTAAGCTAATCGCTAAACAAGCTGTAAACAACACCAATAAAGTAAACTCAATAGACCATGTGTCACCAGCGCGGGCACCAGGTCGCCCGTAAGGACCAGATGAATCGCCCGCTGGCCTGTTCTAAAAATAGCTCAAATAGCAGCACTTACCAGTGAGCTGCCTCTATTTTTTAAATTTTATTTATTTACCAGCAAGCTGGTCTCGCTTTGCTCAACATTTTTAATTCTAAGAGAGACAAAACTCAAATAGGATTTGAAAATCCAAGAAAATATTTTAAAGACTTGGTCTTCACTTGTTTAAATAAATTCATTTATTTTTTTACTTTGCTTCTTATAACTTTCAGAAAGACAATTTTAGAGAAAAAAGACAACCTTAAATATGATTTTAGGATTTTTAAACACATATACCTTTTTACCTTTTAAATTCCTTCCTCTTCTTTCCTGACAATTTAAATCAATGTTCAAGTATTTTTTTTTTATTTATTGTAAAGAATAATAAATCCATCCATCCATTTTCTACCGCTTATTCCCTTTTAATGAATACATTTTAATTTCATTCTTCATTTTAGTTTCAGTTTTTTTGACGAAAAATATTTGTGAAATATTTCTTTAAAATCAGTATGATTAGAATTCAAAAAAAATATTCTGGCAAATCTAGAAAATCTGTAGAATAAAATTTAAATCTTATTTCAAAGTGGATTCTAACCTATTTAAAACATGTCATTAAAATTCAAAAATTAATCTTAATCAGGAAAAATTACTAATGTTCCATAAATAATTTTTAAATTTTTTTCAAAAAGATTCGAATTAGCTGTTTTTTCTCTTCTTTTTTTCGGTTGAAATTTGAATTTTAAAGAGTCAAAATTGAAGATAAACAATGTTTCAAAATGAAATTTTCATTTTTTTCGTGTTTTCACTTTTAAACCGTTCAATTAAGTGTTTTTTTCATCATTTGTTCTCTACAAAAAGTCTTCCGTAAAAGGAAAAAAAATGTACGACGGAATGACATGCAGAAATACCCTTTTTTATTATATATATATATATATAGAGAGAGAGAGAGAGAGAGAGAGAAAGAGAGAGAGAGAGAGAGAGAGAGAGAGAGAGAGAGAGAGATTTATTTATTAAAGGTAAATTGAGCAAATTGGCTATTTCTGGCAATTTATTTAAGTGTGTATCAAACTGGTAGCCCTTCGCATTAATCAGTACCCAAGAAGTAGCTCTTGTTTCAAAAAGGTTAGTGACCCCTGCAATAGACCGTAAGAATTTTTACAAAATACAGTTAATATCAGTATTAGTTTTGGCCTCGTGGAGGGTGGGTGTGGTAGTTCAATCAATCAATCAATGTTTACTTATATAGCCCTAAATCACGAGTGTCTCAAAGGGCTGGACAAGCAACAATGACATCCTGGGCTCAGATCCCACATCAGGGCAAGGAAAAACTCAACCCAATGGGATGACAATGAGAAAGCCTAGTTGTGGGCATAAAACAACGCTCACCTAAATCCCTGCTTTGTCCCTTCAGCTGCATCATGTTGCACCCAGCAGTGACAGCGGGCCTCCTCTGCACCATGTTGTGCACGTGGCTCCCGTGCAGCGCCCAAACCGAGTCCGGCGCTGCGTCCATACAGCTGCGCCTGGCCGGGGTGAAGCATAAAAAACACGAGGGGCGAGTGGAGGTCCTCTACAAAGGCCAGTGGGGCACCGTCTGTGACGACGACTTCTCCATCTACGCGGCCCAGGTGGTGTGCCGGGAGCTGGGCTTCGTGGATGCCGTGTCATGGTCGCCCTCCTCCAAGTACGGCAGAGGAGAAGGTGAGATTGCCGTGACTTCATATTATCCTCGCAAAAAAACTTTCGAGGTGAGCCTCAAATTACGTCTTTGTAACATGGCGGAAATTAATTAATGACTTTTTGTCCTGTTCCAAGTGTTGGGACTGGTAAAAAATAAATAATGATATAAACATAGGGCTGGGCGATATGGCCTTTTTTTTAAATATCTGGATATTTTTAGGGCATGTCACGATACACCATATATATCTGGATATTTTGCCTTAGCCTTGAATGAACACTTGTTTCCTATTCGGGACTCACTTTATCGGGGCACACCTGCACTTTATGATATGTTATGCAACGTACATTTTAAAGTCATAAAGGGGCTCTATTGGGGACGGGCGATATGGCCTTTTATTATTATCTCGATATTTTTGAAGCCATATCACGATACACCATATATATCTGGATATTTTGCCTTAGCCTTGAATTAACACTTGATGCATATAATCACAGCAGTATGATGATTCTATGTAGATTAAAACATTCTTCTTCATACTGCAATAATGTATGCTACTTTTAAACTTTCATGCAGAGAGGGAAACCACAACTAAGCCAATTTACCAAAAGTGTATTCATTAAACCAGTGGCACAAACATTCATGTCATTTCAAAACAGAAAGTGCAAGATTGTCAGAGACATTTTAAAACAAGCTATTAGTGCACTTTTGTGCATGATGTCACTAAGATGATATATCAAAAACACTAAATTAAAAGTGCACTTTTTGTACAGAACGCCACTACAATAGTTTAAAACAAATAAAGTGCACTTTTGTGCATGATGTCACCCAAGATATTTCAATAACTGTCAAATAAAAATGAGCTGCATAATAGGAAATCAAATAGTGTATGTCCTTTGTTATGTGGTAGGTTCCTGCGGACGTTATCTCCTTCTGTTGTTGACTATTTGTTTCATCTGGAAATGGTTGCTTGGGCATTTTGATGGTGTGGCACCGAACTGAGATTTTGACATGCAGAGTTTCAAGCACTCTTCATTCTCTAGCGGGTGACTATTTTCAAATGATGCTACATATTAGCAGTAATGCTAGGCGCAGTGGCAGACTGGCCGTGCGCAACCCGAGGGTCCCTGGTTCAATCCCCACCTAGTACCAACCTCGTCACGTCCGTTGTGTCCTGAGCAAGACACTTCACCCTTGCTCCTGATGGGTGCTGGTTAGCGCCTTGCATGGCAGCTCCCTCCATCAGTGTGTGAATGTGTGTGTGAATGGGTAAATGTGGAAGTAGTGTCAAAGCGCTTTGAGTACCTTGAAGGTAGAAAAGCGCTATACAAGTACAACCCATTTATTATTATTTACTTTTGAACTTTCATGCAGAGAGAGAAATCACAACTAAGCCAATTTACCAAAAGTGTATTAATTAAACCAGTGGCACAAACATTCATGTCATTTCAAAACAGGAAGTGCAAGATTGTCAAAGACATTTTAAAACAAGCTATTACTGCACTTTTGTGCATGATGTCACTAAGATGACATATCAAAACAACACTCAATTAAAGTGCAATTTTTGTACATAACGCCGCTACAATAGTTTAAAACAAATAAAGTGGACTTTTGTGAATGATGTCACACAAGATGTGTGGAGACAGTGGAGGAGTTCAAGTGCCTAGGAGTCTTGTTCACGAGTGAGGGAAGAGTGGATCGTGAGATCGACAGGCGGATCAGTGCGGCGTCTTCAGTAATGCGGACGTTGTATCGATCCATTGTGGTGAAGATGGAGCTGAGCCGGAAGGCAAAGCTCTCAATTTACCGGTCGATCTACGTTCCCATCCTCACCTATGGTCATGAGCTTTGGGTCATGACCGAAAGGATAAGATCACGGGTACAAGCGGCTGAAATGAGTTTCCTCTGCCGTGTAGCGGGTCTCTCCCTTAGAGATAGGGTGAGAAGCTCTGCCATCCGGGAGGAACTCAAAGTAAAGCCGCTGCTCCTCCACATGGAGAGGAGCCAGATGAGGTGGTTCGGGCATCTGGTCAGGATGCCACCCGAAAGCCTCCTTAGGGAGGTGTTTAGGGCACGGCCAACCGGTAGGAGGCCACGGGGAAGACCCAGGACACGTTGGGAAGACTATGTCTCCCGGCTGGCCTGGGAACGCCTCGGGATCCCCCGGGAAGAGCTAGACGAAGTGGCTGGGGAGAGGGAAGTCTGGGTTTCCCTGCTTAGGCTGTTGCCCCCGCGACCCGACCTCGGATAACCGGAAGAAAATGGATGGATAGATGATTGATTGATTGATTGAACTTCATGCCCAAGACCAACAGACAACATTCACACTCACATTCACAACTACTGCACAAAATCCCATTTTCATTCAAATGTTTGAGGGAAAACTGGGCACAATGCAACTTACAATTTCAATAAAATCTCATCGGCCTGTGAATGCAATTCCCAAAAGACTTTTAAACAATAATTTAAAACAGCAATACAGGTTTGTCACTACTGGAAACATGTTTAGTATTGGCAGGGAAAAGCCAGACAGAGTAAGTCCAGACATATTTTGATTCCAGAATAACTTTTTCTGCTATTCTAAAAATGATCCATGCAGCTATGTAACTGAGCATCTTACACATGGTCACTTTCTTGGTATGATCAGGATGTTCCTCAAAGGGTTTGGTGGTTTTCGCAGTTACTGGTTAGTTGTTGACTCAGCTTGAGTTTGTACAAGACGAGCATGGTCACGGTGGTACTTGGGACTGAAGAGATCTTTATGTGAGTCACTTTGCTATTCTGAATTCTAAACGTGTGTGCAAAAAAATGACGGTGAGTTCAGATCCAAAAGGTTTTGAAGTTTGAAGCTGCATGGTCAAACTTTCACGTGTCGTGTTTTAATGCAAGCTTTAAAGGAGAACTGCATTTTCGGGGGGAATTTTGCCTATTGTTCACAATTATTATGAGAGACAAAACCATATTTGTCCTTTTTTTTTGTTTAATGATTTTAAAGATGATTAAAAAAAACACTTGAAAGATGCAGCTAATGGGAGTCACCGTAGCCTTCAATGCCTTCCAATAACATTTTATTTACACACTGCAAGTCTATATAAAGTTTCCTGTTTTCCACCAGGGATTGGTTTAATGTATGCATTATTTTCACAGACTGGCTTTCTACATGTGGCAGATAAAAACAGCAAAATATGAGCCTTTGGCTACAATTTGGCACATTAACATTGTATATGTCCAATAATGTGCATTAGATAGATGGATAGATAGATAGTACTTTATTTATTCCGTCAGGAGAGTTCCTTCAGGAAAATTAAAATTTTCAGCACATTCCCATTCAAGATCAGACAAACATTACAGGAGACAGAACAGGATTGCTGACGGGTCTGCCGGCTTCTAGCGCCCCTTACAAAAAAAGGTGAGATACAGATAAACAGAGGGGGGAATATAAGATAAAAATTAAATTTTAAAATCGGTCTTAGCCTGGGCCCTGGAAAGGGGGTGCAGACTGAGGCCAAGGGGGGGAAAAAACCTCATAGCCATAGTACACATCCTTCTTACATGTGTGTAAGAGGGAAACATCAAACATCAAAGAACACAGAGGACATTAAAGAGATTAAAGCAGCAGATACAACCAGACACTTCTACATACAGTTATGAATAGAAAGTAAAATAAACATATCCACTGTGGTGGCCTCTGCGGTGTTCCACGCCATCGTCCGCTGGGGTGGAGGGAGCATGGCCAGAGACAGGAGCAGACCCAACAAAGCAACCAAGACAGCCAAATCTACTCTCGGCCAGTGTCCAGTCCGCAGTCATTGTCCCATCTACTATAACAAAGGAGTTGTAGTAGGGCTGGGTGATATATCGATATACTCGATATATAGCGGGTCTGTCTCGCGATATAGAAAATGACTGTATGGTGATAAACGAGTATATGTTCTCACGCAGTTGCTCTTAGCTGCGGACATTACACTACAGGCTCTTTTCACTCTTTCTTGTCTCTCCTTCTCACAGAGACATAAACAAGTGCACCTTCTTACACACGTCATGTGTGCAACGTCACACGCCCTACATGGGTATCATTAGCTGTGATGCTAACGGTGCGTTGCGAGTGGTAATACAAGAGAGAGAGAAGGTGCGAATCTGGTAACAAATGGATAAATAATTATTCTCAAGAAAAACGGCACGGGGTGCATCGTCTGGCGGTGGTTTGGCTTCAAGCGGGAATATGTTGAACAATTACGTGGCAAAAGTAGCACCACTGATAATGCGTAGCATCATTTGAAAAGTCACCCGCTAGAGAATGAAGAGTGCTTGAAACTCCGCATGTCAACATCTTCGGCCGGTGCCACACCAACAAAATGTCCAAGCAACCATTTTCACATCAATACCGCATGAAAAAAATAGTCAACAACAGAAGGAGATAACGTCCGCAGGAACCTACCACATAGCGAAGGACATACACTTGATTGATTTCCTATTATGCAGCTCATTTTTATTTGACACTTATTGAAATATCTTGTGTGACATCATGCACAGAAGTGCACTTTATTTGTTTTGAACTATTGTAGTGGCGTTCTGTACAAAAAGTGCACTTAAATTTTGTGTTGTTTTGATATGTCATCTTAGTGACATTATGCACAAAAGTGCACTAATAGCTTGTTTTAAAATGTCTCTGACAATCTTGCACTTTCTGTTTTGAAATGACATGAATGTTTGTGCCACTGCTTAATAACTGTTTAATAAATACACTTTTAGTTGTGATTTCCCTCTCTGCATGAAAGTTTAAAAGTAGCATATATTAATGCAGTATGAAGAAGAATGTTTGAATGTAGACACATAGAATCATCATACTGCTGTGATTATATGTATCAAGTGTTCATTCAAGGCTAAGGCAAAATATCCAGATATATATGGTGTATCGTGACATGGCCTAAAAATATCGAGATAATAATAAAAGGCCATATCACCCAGCCTTAAGTTGTAGTATACATCTATTAACAATCATATTGGTGTGTTTAGTGGGACAGGCCAACGTTAAGTAGGAGAAAAAACTGGCTTCCTGTGCACTTAAGATGTGACTTTAAGGTTTTACTACTTACGTATAAAATACTACACGGTCTAGCTCCATCCTATCTTGCCGATTGTATTGTACCATATGTCCCGGCAAGAAATCTGCGTTCAAAGGACTCCGGCTTATTAGTGATTCCCAAAGCCCAAAAAAAGTCTGCGGGCTATAGAGCGTTTTCCGTTCGGGCTCCAGTACTCTGGAATGCCCTCCCGGTAACAGTTCGAGATGCCACCTCAGTAGAAGCATTTAAGTCTCACCTTAAAACTCATTTGTATACTCTAGCCTTTAAATAGACTCCCTTTTTAGACCAGTTGATCTGCCGTTTCTTTTCTTTTTCTTCTATGTCCCACTCTCCCTTGTGGAGGGGGTCCGGTCCGATCCGGTGGCCATGTACTGCTTGCCTGTGTATCGGCTGGGGACATCTCTGCGCTGCTGATCCGCCTCCGCTTGGGATGTTTTCCTGCTGGCTCCGCTGTGAACGGGACTCTCACTGCTGTGTTGGATCCGCTTTGGACTGGACTCTCGTGACTGTGTTGGATCCATTATGGATTGAACTTTCACAGTATCATGTTAGACCCGCTCGACATCCATTGCTTTCCTCCTCTCCAATGTTCTCATAGTCATCATTGTCACCGACGTCCCACTGGGTGTGAGTTTTCCTTGCCCTTATGTGGGCCTACCGAGGATGTCGTAGTGGTTTGTGCAGCCCTTTGAGACACTAGTGATTTAGGGCTATATAAGTAAACATTGATTGATTGATTGATTGATTGTGTATAAATTAATGAATGTTTCTATGCGGCTTGGTAGAAAATGCGTCACGGACCGGCACCGGTCCCCAAACCAGAGGTTGGGCACCACTGTAGTAACAGAAGCATTCATAGCAATATGTAATATGTTCGATATATACCGTATTTTTGGTCATTTTTATCATTACCAAGACTAACTTCCTCCGCGCATTGATTTTAGTTTCAATAGCAACGCACCTCTGATTTTTGGCAACATGTTTGTTCCTACTTCCGGAATCAAACACAAGTGTGTTTTCTAATCATGGACAGACAACAAAGACGACTAATTTCGGACAAATGAGGATTTACAAGCTTATACTTTTGAAGCTGAATATACTGCTGAAGCCAGCACAAAGGAAGAGTGAGACGTTAGAGCAGACAGAAGCCGGTAGAAGTGGGGGGAAAGCGGTTTTGATGGTATAAATATGGAGTTTGGAGCCAAGCTATTTTGACATACATGGATTGCTTACCCAAAATCGACAGGAAACATCCCTGGCCAGCTGGACCAGACAAACAACTATCCAGTGAATCACTTTGATATTGATCATGATACACGCAGAACGTCATACGCTGTCTGACTAGCTGTGTACAAACAAAAGATGAAATGTGGGCTAATATTTCACTAATACCGTAATGTGATTGTTCATGTTTTTCAGTCTGTACAAATTGGTGTCGTATCGCAGTATTGTGAATTACAAATGCGTTTCGTGTCATTGTAGAAGCTAGATCATTCCTTGCTTGCCGTAGTTAGCTTTCACGGCTAATACCGAAGCACGCCGATGTGTTACTGCGCTAGTTCCTCAGCTTTTACAATAATAATGTTGCTACAGTTTTTATACAGGTTACGGAAAGTAAACAAAGTATTGTTAACAGTTTTTGAATGCATTTTTTTAGTGATTTAGAGGTAGAATCGATAGCTCCCGTTAGCTGCAATGCTAGCCACCTAGAACGAGCCAATTTGTATAATTCCCAAAAAAGTGCAGCTCCCCTTTCATGCGGTCATATTTTACAGAACCTTCAACATTCCGTAAGATGTTTGTTTGTGTCCAACGCAGGTCCTATTTGGCTGGACAATTTGGACTGCAGTGGCAGAGAGAAGAGCCTCGCCCAGTGCAGGTCCAACGGCTTCGGAGTGACAGACTGCAAACATTCAGAAGATGTCGGGGTGGTGTGCAACCAGCAGCGCATTCCGGGCTTCAAGTTCATCCGGAACCAGGCCAACAGTGAGGAGGTAGGATCCCGCAATGAATCACATGCCAGAACAGTCGAAGAATATCAACAACCCGGCAAAAAGATATACAGTATGATTGTCCTTACGCAGTGATCTCACTTATGTAAACATTACTGCTAGATATTTTGACTCCTGAATAAACACTCAAGTCGCATCCAGTAAAGGTCGAACTGCACACAGAAACAAGCTCAGCAGATGTGCAGAGGGCAGACATGCTTCGTAAAGTGACAATAATATACTGTAGCAATGTGCCTTGCTCAAAGTATTCTCATTGACCTACCAAGACCCACCTTTTTGATTTGGCTTTTACCTAATACGTAGGGGTGTAACCATCCATCCATCCATCCATTTTCTACCGCTTATTCCCTTCCGGGGTCGCGGGGGGGCGCTGGCGCCTATCTCAGCTACAATCGGGCGGAAGGCGGGGTACACCCTGGACAAGTCGCCACCTCATCGCAGGGCCAACTCAGATAGACAGACAACATTCACACTCACATTCACACACTAGGGCCAATTTAGTGTTGCCAATCAACCTATCCCCAGGTGCATGTCTTTGGAACTGGGAGGAAGCCGGAGTACCCGGAGGGAACCCACGCATTCACGGGGAGAACATGCAAACTCCACACAGAAAGAACCCGAGCCTGGATTTGAACCCAGGACTCCAGGACCTTCGTATTGTGAGGCAGACGCACTAACCCCTCTGCCACCGTGAAGCCCTAGGGGTGTAACGGTACACAAAAATTTCGGTTCGGTACGCACCTCGGTTTAGAGGTCACGGTTCGGTTCATTTTCGGTACAGTAAGAAAACAACAAAATATGAATTTTTTGGTTATTTATTTACCAAATTTGTAAACAATGGCTTTATCCTTTTAACATTGGGAACACTATAATAATTCTTCCCACGTTAATCCACATTAAACTGCCTCAAGTTGTTGCTGTGATTAAATAAAATGACAAAATCTTTCTTCTACATATAAAAAGTGGAACATTAAACAGTTTCCATTGAAACTGTTTAATGTCAACTCATCATGCTTAATTTATTACAGCATTTGGGAAGCCTGTAGTTGACTTTTATTATGTAAATGTATTTTTATCAACATGTGATAGCAGGGACCCTGCTATTCAAAACTAGCCTGCTACATTACTAATGATTCATGTAACTATAGTGGAAAAATAGTACAATTGCAATATTCATCCCTAAACACAATGGAGTTCAATGAAATAACAGACAGACAGGGCTTTGCTGCCCCTAACACACACACACGCACACACACACACACACACACACACACACAAACACACACACACACACACACACACACACACGCACACACACACACACACACGCAGCAAAATGAGCTAACGTTACGCTAAAAGCTAACTAGCCTTCATCTCAAGCCTATACTGTGAGCGAGCTGAGCTGCAGTTTAAGTTTCTAGAAGGTCAACGGGCTCATAGTGATGTTTGTAATAGTTGTGACTGGGAAGTGTTTAGTATAATTTAGGTAGAGTCCGCTCCTTCCCTGCTAGACGAATATCTCTGCTCGATGCTGAAGGATTGACTACATCGCTCTGAAGTCTGAATACACACTGCTGATTGGCTGTTACATCCCTCTGAATACGCACTGCTGATTGGCTTTTTATGTAACCAATCAGATGGTTGTGTGGGCGGAACAATGAGGCAGAGACAGAGGCAGAAAGCAGAGCAGCTTTTGAAGACTTCTGCTTCCGAACTCGTTCGATACGCCCGCGTGCCGAACCGAAACCCCCGTACCGAAACGGTTCGATACAAATACATGTACCGTTACACCCGTACTAATACCGTATTTTTTGGACTATAAGTCGCGTTTTTTTCATAGTTTGGCCTGGGGTGGTGCGACTTATACTCAGGAGCGACTTATGTGTGAAATTATTAACACATTACTGTAAAATATCAAATAATATTATTTAGCTCATTCACGTAAGAGACTAGACGTATAAGATTTCATGGGATTTATGAATTAGGAGTGACAGATTGTTTGGTAAACTTATAGCATGTTCTATATCAGGGGTAGGGAACCTATGGCTCTAGAGCCAGATGTGGCTCTTTTGATGACTGCAGCTGGCTCTCAGATAAATTTTAACTGACATTGCTTAACACGATAAGTAATGTCTAAATCCGCTGGTAATCACAGTATCAAAAATAACGTTCAAAATATAAAACATTCTCATGTATTTTCATCCATCTATCCGGTTTCTACCGCACCTGTTCAAGAAGTCGCATTAATGGTAAGAAGTATTTTTTTTATTTTTGGCTAGCCTCAGAATAACAATGTTATTAAAAAGAATAAGAGACTTATTATACTCTAAAAATGTTGGTCTTTCTTAAAAATGGACGCATATAGTTGTAGTCAGTGTTAAAAAAAAAGAAAAAAAAGTTGTATGGCTCTCACGGAAATACTTTTTAAAATATTTGGCTTGTATGGCTCTCTCTGCCAAAAAGGTTCCCGACCCCTGTTCTATATGTTATAGTTATTTGAATGACTCTTACCATAATATGTTAGGTTAACATAGCAGTTGGTTATTTATGCCTCATATAACGTACACTTATTCAGCCTGTTGTTCACTATTCTTTATTTATTTTAAATTGCCTTTCAAATATCTATTCTTGGTGTTGGGTTTTATCATATAAATTTACACCAAAAATGCGACTTATACTCCAGTGAGACTTACATACCGAACTTTTCGGAGTATAAGTCGCTCCGGAGTATAAGTCGCACCTGCCGAAAATGCATAATAAAGAAGGAAAAAAAACATATATAAGTCACACTGGAGTATAAGTCGCATTTTTGGGGAAATTTATTTGATAAAACCCAACACCAAGAATAGATTTTTGAAAGGCAATTTAATATAAATAAAGAATAGTGAACAACAGGCTGAATAAGTGTACGTTATATGAGGCATAAATAAGCAACTGCTATGTTAACCTAACATATTATGGTAAGACTCATTCAAATAACTATAACATATAGAACATGCTATACCTTTACCAAACTATCTCTCACTCCTAATCAATAAATCCCATGAAATCTTATACGTCTAGTCCAGTGGTCGGCAACCTTTACCACTCAAAGAGCCATTTTGACCCGTTTCACAAAATAAAGTAAACAATGGGAGCCACAAAACTCATTTGAAATTTAAAATGAAATAACACTGCATACAGAGTTGTTTTTTTTTTTGCTTAGTGCTATGTATAAACCAGGGGTCTCAGCCACGCGGCCCGCACCTTAATATGAAAATTTAACGTTAGTGCGGCCCGCGAGATTTATATGAATGCCGCTTGACAGCATCACACTTGCCAACCCTCCTAATTTTTCCGAGAGACTGTCGAATTTCAGAGCATCTATTCTCGCGAATGTCTGCTGGTTTTCACCCTGACAACAATAATAAGGGCGTGCTATGATGGCGGAACCTTTAACGCCCCCTACGACCTATGCCAACAGCTTGCCAGCCCAGTCACATGTTGATTGTAGTTACTGCAGACACACGTAAGTGACTACAAGACATACTTGTTCAACAGCCATACAGGTTACACTGAGGGTTGTGATATAAACAACTTTAGCACTCTTATGATGATGATGATGATGATGGATTAGATTTATATCGCGCTTTTCTATTGTTAGATACTCAAAGCGCTCACAGTGAAGTGGGAACCCATCATTTTTCACACCTGGTGGTGGTAAGCTACATCTGTAGCCACAGCTCCCCTGGGGTAGACTGACGGAAGCGTGGCTGCCAGTTTGCGCCTACGGCCCCCCCCCGACCACCACCAATTATTCATTCATCATTCATTCACCAGTGTGAGCGGCACCGGGGGCAAAGGGTGAAGTGTCCTGCCCAAGGACACAACGGCAGCGATTTGGATGTCCATAGGTGGGAAGCGAACCTGCGAACCTGCAACCCTCAGGTTTTTGGCACGGCCGCTCTACCCACTACGCCAGGGGCGCTCACACTTTTTCTGCAGGCGAGCTACTTTTCAATTGACTAAGTCGAGGAGATCTACCTCATTCCTATTTATAATTTATATTTATTTATTTATGAAAGAGACATTTTTGTTAACAAGTTAATGGTGTTTAATGATAATACAAGCATGTGTAACACATATAGATTCCTTTCTTTCACGAAGACAAGAATATAAGTTGGTGTATTACCTGATTCTGATGACTTGCATTGATTGGAATCAGACAGTAATGATGATAACGCCCACATTTTCAAATGGAGGGAAAAAAAGTCCTCCTTTCTGTCCAATACCACATGAAAGTGGTTGGTTTTGTCATCTCATTTGTCCAACTTGCATACTCGTTTTTAAACACTTTGTTATGAGAGTAGCATATGTGTGTGTGGCCCTTTAATGTCTGGCAGCAGGTGAGTGACGTCAGTGAGTGTGCGGGTGGGCAAGCAAGTGAGAAAGCGGTCGCTGAGGGCGGGGGAGAAATACATTGGCATCAAACTCCGTAGCTTGCTAGCTTGTGCACGCTAGCTTTCTGAGACTCTTATTTTGTTAGCACAGGCAGGATGAAACAGGTCTTTTATGGTGAAGACAGGAACTGTGCCGTCGGTCTTTAGAGTTTTGACAGTAGGTACGGAGTCTCTAGAAATAAAATGTGTTTCTCTCCGTCCGCCCTGTTAGTGATTTTTTTCTTAAATATGAGCTCGCAGCAGCCAGCGTCATCTCACAAAATCCTCGGGTGCCAAGAATGTCAAACAACTGACGAAAGTGAAGTCTTGGTATGATTGATGATTGCTAATTTTTATGTATATTTTTTAATGCCTGGCTTGAGATCGACTGACACACCCTCTGAGATCGACCAGTCGATCGCGATCGACGTAATGGGCACCCCTGCACTACGCCATGCCGCCCCTTACTAATATGCGCCACACTGTGAACCCACACCAAACAAGAATGACAAACACATTTTGGTAGAACATCCGCACCGTAACACAACATAAACACAACAGAACAAATACCCAGAATCCCATGCATCTCTAACTCTTCCGGGCTACATTATACACCACCCCCCCACTCCCCCCTCCGTGCGTCGGTTGAGGTGGGCGGGGTTTGGTGGTAGCAGGGGTGTATAATGTAGCCCGGAATAGTTAGGGATGCATGGTATTATGGGTATTTGTTCTGTTGTGTTTATGTTGTGTTACAGTGCGGATGTTCTCCCGAAATGTGTTTGTCATTTTTGTTTGGTGTGGGTTCACAGTGTGGCGCATATTAGTAAGAGTGTTAAAGTTATTTATACCACAACCCTCAGTGTAACCTGTGTGGCTGGTTACCAAGTATGTCTTGCAGTCCACGTGGTGTGTTATCAGGGGTCGCATGCTACACGGCACACAGATAGCATGGCGCGAAGGCGGGCGCGACGACATGTTTTAGAGAACGTTAAAAGCATTGTCACCACGACACGCACTCAAAAAGTTATGTGGGTGAAAACCTGAGAATGTTAGCCCAGGGATATTTCTGGGAAAGGCACTGAAATCCGGACAACCTCCCGGAAAAATCTTGAGAGTCGGCAAGTAATCAAAGAGCTGCAGGCGGCTCCGGAGCCGCGGGTTGCCGACCCCTGGTCTAGTTTCTTATACGAATGAGCTAAATAATATTATTTGATATTTTACGGTAATGTGTTAATAATTTCACACATAGACCGAAAAATATGGTAATGACTTTGCCATCCTGCATGGGCCTAACGTCACCCCCCGAGGAGATATCGGACAGGCTTTCCACTCTGCAAGCAGGTGAGGATGTTGTCCGGCTGCAGGCAACACCCCCGTACCAGATGGAAAGTCAGTGGGGGCGTGATAGCAGACGGCAAAGGAAACGTCTGAAAACATTCACCGTGACGCAGGGGGTTCCCATTGCAGGCAGACTAATAGAGATGAAGGCAGGGTTCTAACGCCTTTCCAGTCACACCAGTCATGTTGGAGAATGTCTGCAAGTGTTGATTTAAAACATTACAGCAAGTAAATAGCAGCATGATCACAGCCAGTTGGAAGAAGGCACATATTTAAAAGCTCACGAATGCTGCCAGTGGCTGTAATGACATCATTTTTTTATTTTTACAGAGGGCTGCATTTGTGTAGCACCCTCTCGTTCTGTGTGTTTGTTGTGTGTTTACTGTCCCAGGGTGTTGCAGTAGTTAAGTCCCCCACCCTGTAAATATTTCCCAAGTCTGGGTGAGGTCTTTCAAGTGGAAGGAGAAAGGAATGGGGATAAGGTGGAGCTGTACCTTTTTTTTTTTCTTTTCGACCACACCGGAGCATTCATCAGAAACAGGCAGCAAGGTTCCTGCGCTGTGTTGACTCACTGCATGAATGGACATTTTGTGCTCTACCTGGAAAGTGGACGCATTTAAGTTAAACCAGGGTCAACACGGGCAGGGAAACAGACGCTGCAATCTACATCAAGTCTTTACTGTACACCAGCTGTGTGGAGACACTCTCTGCACTAAGATGATTATTTATGCTATATTTTTGATTGGTTCAACATCACTGTAAAATATGAACCATTCATACTAAGGCTGGGCGATATGGCCTTTTTTTTAATATCTGGATATTTTTAGGCCATATCGCGATACACCATATATATCTGGATATTTTGCCTTAGCCTTGAATGAACACTTGATGCATATAATCACAGCAGTATGATGATTCTATGTGTCTACATTCAAACATTCTTCTTCATACTGCATTAATATATGCTACTTTTAAACTTTCATGCAGAGAGGGAAATCACAACTAAAAGTGTATTTATTAAACAATTATTAAGCAGTGGCACAAACATTCATGTCATTTCAAAAGCAGGTTCTATGGAAATGGCAGAGCTCCACAAAAACGTATCCCTCTGCTTCAATTTCTAGTACCGGTAGTATGCTATTTGAGAAACGTTAGATAAGAGTACAATCAATCAATCAATCAATCAATGGTTACTTATATAGCTCTAAATAACGAGTATCTCAAAGGGCTGCACAAGCCACAACGACATCCTGGGCACAGATCCCACATCGGGGCAAGAAAAAACTCAACCCAAATGGATGACAATGAGAAACCTTGGAGGGGACCGCAGATGTAGGGACCTCCCCTGGGCGGCTGGTGCAATGGACGTCGAGTGGATCTAGCATAATATTGTGAGAGTCCAGTCCATAGTGGATCTAACATAATAGTCTGAGCATCCAATCCATAGTGGATTTAGTTAATAGTGTGAGAGTCTAGTCTATAGTGGATCTAACATAATATTGTGAGAGTCCAGTCCATAGTGGATCTAACATAATATTGTGAGAGTCCAGTCTATAGTGGATCTAACATAATAGTCTGAGCATCCAATCCATAGTGGATTTAGTTAATAGTGTGAGAGTCTAGTCTATAGTGGATCTAACATAATATTGTGAGAGTCCAGTCCATAGTGGATCTAACATAATATTGTGAGAGTCCAGTCTATAGTGGATCTAACATAATAGTCTGAGGATCCAATCCATAGTGGATCTAGTTAATAGTGTGAGAGTCTAGTCTATAGTGGATCTAACATAATAGTGTGAGAGTCCAGTCCATAGTGGATCTAACATAATAGTGTGAGAGTCCAGTCCATAGTGGATCTAACATAATAGTGTGAGAGTCCAGTCCCCTGTGGATCTAACATAATAGTGTGAGAGTCCAGTCCCTAGTGGATCTAACATAATAGTATGAAAGTCTAGTCCATCGTGGATCTAGCATAATATTGTGAGAGTCTCGTCAATAGTGGATCTGATATAATAGTGTGAGAGTCCAGTCCATGGTGGATCTAGTTAATAGTGTGAGAGTCCAATCCATAGTGGATCTAACATAATAGTGTGAGAGTCCAGTCCATAGTGGATCTAACATAAGAGTGTGAGAGTCCAGTCCATAGTGGATCTAACATAATAGTGAGAGACCAGTCCATAGTGGATCTAACATAATAGTGTGACACTCCAGTCCATAGTGGATCCAACATAATAGTGTGAGAGTCTAGTCCATAGTGGATCTAACATAATAGTCTGAGAGTCCAGTCCATAGTGGATCTAGTTAATAGTGTGAGAGGTCAGTCCACAGTGGATCTAACATAATAGTGTGAGAGTCTAGTCCATAGTGGATCTAACATAACAGTCTGAGAGTCCAGTCCATAGTGGATCTAGTTAATAGTGTGAGAGTCCAGTCCATAGTGGATCTAACATAATAGTGAGAGTGATGACATGATCATAGAGTATCCAGTTGTAATGAGGTCCTAGTTGACCTAGAAATGCAAAACATGGCAAAGAACATGGAATGATGTCATGAGAAGTCAAAGTACTATGTAGACTATGAGGAAGTACAGATAAGATCAATATGTTGCTGAATCTGGTCAGCAGCATCAGTGACTCTGCTATTTGTCTGACTTGCTAACATCGAGTGAATCATTCATTCCGCAAATACTAACTTTCTCTTCAAAATGCCCTCCTAGTTTGAACACATGCTTTATTTGGAGCCAGTCAGTGCTGCTCTGTGCTGGCATTACTGAAATGTTTCCAAACAGATCTGTTTTTCTGAGACTCCCACAAACCCCCTGCACGGCACCCCGTGTGGACGTGTGAACATGAGACTGTGGTCTCGCCAGTCTATGACTAATACCTCCACCGCTCTGCACGTCTTCCACTTTATTCCGAACCCTCACGTTCATCCACACGTGAGCCGCCCTCCTGCATGGTGAGTGGGGATCATTATCTTCCAGAAGTGCAGATGAAAAGATGATTTTCACATCTGCACTGCCCAGTTTGTTGTCTCACTGGGCCACAGCTCGCTTGACTGGTATGTGCGTGTTCCATATAACCTGCATAACAGCAGTGTTTACTCAGTTTGCATCCATACGTCTTATTGGGAATGTTCAGGCCTGGCTATGATGTCATGTCTATTCTAACTCACAGCAAGAATGTGTCAAGTGTTAATCCGGATTTCCAGCACATTCTTCACAACCCTTTCCTTTCTGTAAATACTCATGTGTAAAATGTATTAAACCTTCCTGTAAGGCTCATAAACATATATTAAGAGGTCATATCATGATTTAGTTCTACAAACCCTGTTTCCATATGAGTTGGGAAATTGTGTTAGATGTAAATATAAACGGAATACAATGATTTGTAAATCATTTTCAACCCATATTCAGTTGAATTTGCTACAAAGACAATAATCATTTACTTTAGAATTTGACGCCAGCAACACGTGACAAAGAAGTTGGGAAAGGTGGCAATAAATACTGATAAAGTTGAGGAATGCTCATCCAACACTTATTTGGAACATCCCACAGGTGTGCAGGCTAATTGGGAACAGGTGGGTGCCATGATTGGGTATAAAAATAGCTTCCCGAAAAATGCTCAGTCTTTCACAAGAAAGGATGGGGAGAGGTACACCCCTTTGTCCACAACTGTGTGAGCAAATAGTCAAACAGTTTAAGAACAATGTTTCTCAAATTGCAATTGCAAGAAATTTAGGGATTTTAACATCTACGGTCCACAATATCATCAAAAGGTTCAGAGAATCTGGAGAAATCACTCCACGTAAGCGGCATGGCTGGAAACCAACATTGAATGACCGTGACCTTCGATCCCTCAGACGGAACTGTATCAAAAACCGACATCAATCTCTAAAGGATATCACCACATGGGCTCAGGAACACTTCAGAAAACCACTGTCACTAAATACAGTTCGTCGCTATATCTGTAAGTGCCAGTTAAAGCTCTACTATGCAAAGCGAAAGCCTTTTATCAACAACATCCAGAAACGCCGCCGGCTTCTCTGGGCCCGAGATCATCTAAGATGGACTGATGCAAAGTGGAAAAGTGTTCTGTGGTCTGACGAGTCCACATTTCAAATTGTTTTTGGAAATATTCGACATAGTGTCATCCGGACCAAAGGGGAAGCGAACCATCCAGACTGTTATAGAGACAAAGTTGAAAAGCCAGCATGTGTGATTGTATGGAGGTGCATTAGTGCCCAAAGCATGGGTAACTTACACATCTGTGAAGGCACCATTAATGCTGAAAGGTACATACAGATTTTGGAACAACATATTCTGCCATCTAAGCGCGATCTTTTTCATGGACGCCCCTGCTTATTTCAGCAAGACAATGCCAAGCCACATTCAGCACGTGTTACAACAGCATGGCTTTGTAAAAAAAGAGTGTGGGTCCTTTCCTGGCCCGCCTGCAGTCCAGACCTATCTCCCATGGAAAATGTGTGGCGCATTATGAAGCATAAAATACGACAGTGGAGACCCCGGACTGTTGAAGGACTGAAGCTCTACATAAAACAAGAATGGGAAAGAATTCCACTTTCAAAGCTTCAACAATTAGTTTCCTCAGTTCCCAAACGTTTATTGAGTGTTGTTAAAAGAAAAGGTGATGTAACACAGTGGTGAACATGCCCTTTCCCAACTACTTTGGCACGTGTTGCAGCCATGAAATTCTAAGTTAATTATTATTTGCAAAAAAAAATTTAAGTTTATGAGTTTGAACATCAAATATGTTGTCTTTGTAGCATATTCAACTGAATATGGGTTGAAAAGGATTTGCAAATCATTGTATTTTGTTTATATTTAGATCTAACACAATTTCCCAACTCATATGGAAACGGGGTTTGTACATTCAAACAGTTCATTGTGGTCTACAGCAGTGGTCCCCAACCACCGGTCCGGGGACCAGTACCGGTCTGTGACGCATTTGCTACCGGGCCGCAGAGAAACACAAAATAATTTATAAACGACTGCTTTTTATCCGATTTAACTTCGGCCTGTCCCACTCGAATTTTGGTGGTGGTGTGCTTCCGCGTTTTTTCAACTCAAAAAATGTGCCTTTGCTCCAAAAAAATTAAAAAACACTGGTCTTAACTACAATTGCGTGCGCATAATCCAAAAATGGCAGACTCGCACAAGGCAGTTAAGGTACGTCACATACTGTCGCGTCGTCTGCCCTCGCATTAGAGGTAGCAGCATGGGTAACATTAGCAGTGATGCTAGCGGAGTGGTGCGAGTGGTAATATGAGCGAAAGAAAGTGCCAATCTGGTAACAAATGAAGGAAGAATTAATTCCCAAGAAAAAACGCCCGGGGTCCATCGTCTGGCGGTGGTTTGGCTTCAAACGGGAACATGTCAAACAAGTATTCGGCAAAAGCGTTGTTACAAAAAGTAGCACCTACTGCTAATTTGTAGCATCATTTGAAAAGTCACCAGCTAGAGAATGAAGAGTGCTTGAAACTGCATGTCAACATCTCCGTTCGGTGCCATACCCACAAAATGCCGAAGCAACCATTTCCAGATCGTATGAAAAAAATAGTCAACAACAGAATTGAATAACGTCCGTAGTAACCCAAGGACATACACTATTTGATTTCCGATAATGCAGCTCATTTTTATTTGACAGTTATTGAAATATCTTGTGTGACATCATGCACAAAAGTGCACTTTAGTTGTTTTTAGCTATTGTAGTGGCGTTCTGTACAAAAAGTGCACTTTAATAGAGTGTTGTTTTGATATGTCATCTTAGTGACATCATGCACAAAAGTGCACTCATAGCTTGTTTTAAAATGTCTCTGATGATCTTGCATTTTCTGTTTTGAAATGACGTAAATGTTTGTGCCACTGCTTAATAACTGTTTAATAAATACACTTTTGGTAATTTGACCTAATTGTGGTTTCCCTCTCTGCATGAAAGTTTAAAAGCAGCATATATTAATGCAGTATGAACAATAATGCTTTAACGTAGACACATAGAATCATCATACTGCTGTGATTATATGCATCAAGTGTTCATTCAAGGCTAAGGCAAAATATCCAGATATATATGGTGTATCGCGATATGGCTTCAAAAACATTGAGATAATAATAAAAGGCCATATCGCCCGTCCCCAATAGAGCCCCTTTATGACTTTAAAATGTACGTTGCATAACATATCATAAAGTGCAGGTGTGCTTCGATAAAGTGAGTCCAGAATAGGAAACATGTGTGGAACGTCCACATTGCAATCCATAAGTGTAGAAACGTGACAAGCATCAACCTTTTCTCCCTTCGACTACTTTCCTCCTTACAAGCCCTCGCATACGTTGGACTTGTTGGAGCCAAGCGAGCTTTGACTCCGGTTTAATGTTTTTGTTTAAATGGCAGAGAATGCAAGGAGCGGGAATTCTTGAAAGCGGACACCGTTCCAGCTGATGGAGTGCAACCTTTAACCTTCTTAGACGTGCAAAGGAACGAGGTTTTCAACACTGCTTTCTAGTCATTTCTAGGGGCTTCTGACGTCTCCGTGTTGCTCGCGGATGTGTGTTCCGGCGAGGAAAACACATCGGTTGTGTGGTTAGAAACTGCAGACATTATTTATTCCTCTTAACCATTCAGGACAACCACATCGTATCGCACTATGAGCTCATCGGAACTTCAACTTTTTATCACTTTCAGAGGCACCCTCAATACTAGGCACATTTCCCTTTCTGGCAGGAGGAAGATATGTTATGTAATCATTATAGGAGCTCTGGGAGAATAACTCTGATCTATAGGCTCTGTGCGTTCTCATGATACATGTGACTACCTTAATCACAGTGTCAGTACGGTAATCTAAGCCTGATTTACAGTTATTTGAGTACTACAGTAATGAGAGTCTAATTATGGACTAGACTCTCACTATTCTGTTAGATCCACTATGGACTGGACTCTCACACTATTATGTTAGATCCACTATGGACTGGACTCTCACACCATTATGTTAGATACACTATGGACTGGACTCTCAAACTATTAACTAGATCCACTATGGACTGGACTTTTAGACTATTATGTTGGATCCACTATGGACTGGACTCTCACACTATTATGTTAGATCCACTATGGATTGGACTCGCACACTATTATGTTAGATCCACTATGGACTGGACTCTCACACTATTATGTTAGATCCACTATGGACCGGACTCTCACACCATTATGTTAGATCCACTATGGACTGGACTTTTAGACTATTATGTTGGATCCACTATGGACTGGACTCTCTCACTATTATGTTAGACCCACTATGGACTGGACTCTCACTATTATGTTAGATCCACTATGGACTGGACTCTCACTATTATGTTAGATCCACTATGGACTGGACTCTCACACTATTCTGTTAGGTCCACTATGGACTGGACTCTCACACTATTCTGTTAGATCCACTATGGACTGGACTCTCACACTATTATGTTAGATCCACTATGGACTGGACTCTCACAATACTATGTTAGCTCCACTATGGACTAGACTCTCACTATTATGTTAGATCCACTATGGACTGGACTCTCACACTATTATGTTAGATCCACTATGGACTGGACTCTCACTATTATGTTAGATCCACTATGGACTGGACTCTCACTATTATGTTGGATCCACTATGGACTGGACTGTCACTATTATGTTAGATCCACTATGGACTGGACTCTCACTATTATGTTAGATCCACTATGGACTGGACTCTCACACTATTAACTAGATCCACTATGGACTGGACTCTCAGACTGTTATGTTAGATCCACTATGGACTAGACTGTCACTATTATGTTAGATCCACTATGGACTGGACTTTCACTATTATGTTAGATCTACTATGGACTGGACTATCACAATATTATGTTGGATTCACTACGGACTGGACTCTCACAATATTGTGTTAGATCCACTATGGACTGGACTCTCACCATAATGTTCAACCCACTATGGACTGGACTC